>NC_091743.1:56565978-56623478 GCF_043380555.1 Nothobranchius furzeri | reverse complement strand
TCTGACAAGCTTTCTCTGTATTCATCTTATCTGCTCTCTACTACATTCTACATTTTACTTTGATCTAGCTAAATAACTCACCCAAAAGACAAAAATACATAAATAAAAAAAATACAAATTAATAATAATAATTTTCACATGAGAGTACTATCTTTCTAACATTTGTTTTATTTGTTCCCAAATTTTTTCAAATTTCCCTAGTCCCAGTCATAGTCTTGCATTAATTTGTTCCATTTTGTAGACCTGTCTAACTCTGTCTCTCCACTGTGCCACCCTTGGGGGTTCTGTGTCCAGCCATAAAACTGTAATACACTTCTTGGCAGTCATAAGCAGAATTCTGATTACGTATGTCTCCATTATGTGTGTATGATTTTTGGTACAGCATTCCCAGTACAAACCATTTTAACTTAAATTGTAATTTCACCTTCAAGGTTCTTTCAATTTCTCCCTAACACCTTCCCAGAATGGTATGAATTTAGGGCAGTCCAAAAGTGTATGTGAAAAGTCTCCCACTAGCCCGCATTTTCTCCAACATAAATTTGAAACATTACTATTTAGACATGATAAGTGGAGTTTTAAAGCATGCATCTTCACCTTCCATTCAAATTCCCTCCAAGATGGACTATTAGTTAGTTTATGGCCTGCTTCAAGTGTTTCCTCCCATTCCTCATCTGTTATCATTATGTTCACTTCCAGTTCCCATTTTTCTTTAATATCTATATTCTTAACAATCAAATCCTGTTGTAAAGCTTTATATATTTTGAAATCAGTCCTTTTTGACATGTCCTTTCTGTTTAACATTATCACTTCCTCCATATTAAGTTTATCCTTGCTTGAAACTTTGCCTTATTTTGAAATAACTACTCTGTCTGTCTGTCCTAAATAACATATTAAGCATGAAATTACGAATTATTGTGAAATTACACGTATAGGAAGTGCTTTTATTTTGTAGCATTTGCTCAGTTAGCTCTCGAAGCTTCTCAGCAGACCAAGAAGAGCAAGGGTTGGAGGTGCATTAACCGTCGGAGGTCGCGCTTCTGTTCTGCTTCTGCACTTGACAGTCTCTGGTTCTGCACCACTGAGCTAAATGTAAGTAGCTGCCATAAAAGCTGCTTAAATGTTTTAAATGTTTTTAAGACGGACATGGTGAGTAATGTTGGCCACGTAGCAAGCTAATATGCTAAGTCATTGCATGAGTTAGCTGTGTTATTAACTTTGTGTGCGACTAAAGTCCGTTTATTTAATGAAATGAGCAGCGCTATCTCATTATTAAAGGTTAGCATTACTTTAGATACTTTTTTATTAGACTTCTAGAGACTTATTCCCTCCATTTTTGTCCCCTCCATCATAATTTTTTAAACGTGACGTTCCGAGAAAAAAATAAAAGCGGGAGCTCAGCGCCACCAAGTCAAACTTAAACGTCCACTTATTAAAAGTAAATGAGCAGTGGTCTCTTGTACAGCGATGAAAAAAATCAGTCTGTGTTGTAAACTATTTCCCCGTAGCACCCGTGCGATAGCTTTGCAAGCAGCCTGCTTTTTTTAACCGTAGAAGAGGATTGTGACAGCAAGAGATGAAGCATGCTGTATCTTGATGCTATGTTCCCTCCTTCCCTCCATTTTTGTCCCCTCCATAGTTTTTTTAAATAGTGCTCAGTTGCACATATCTTAAACCGCAGAACGCTTTTTCTATTAATTTCACAGTATTTTAGTGTTGTAATTTTGTCCTTACTGTACACTGTTACTCCAGTTTCTTAAATATGTTTTTAGCTTTGTGTGGATAAGTCAAATTACACTTGAATCTCCTCTCTCACACACACACACACACACACACACACACACACACACACACACACACACATACACACATATAATTTAGATGATTAATGATTTAGCTTCATATATAGTGGAGGACTGCCTTAATTTTGCAGACTAACACAGATCTACCTTGTGATTCACAATGTTTGTTTTCGCTGTACTGATTATGCTTCCTGGTGTAGACGTGTAAATGTAGAGCATCTGCGTTCCTATGAGCTGTCAGCCACACCGGGAAGCCCGTCTATGAATCTGCAGTCAGACTTCAATGATCCAACCCCACTCTCTGCACACAAGATTGATGGCATGCTGCTGTTGACCCCCAAGAGGTTCATACAAGTGAGACCACTGGTGAGTAATTCTCACAATCTGCATTTTTGATGGCACATCCTAAATAACATGACTATATATGTATGTATGTATGTATATATGTATACAGATTTGTCTTTTAAAACTGGTGAATATACAATTTACAGGTAATGCCTTTATGCTATGAGTATTAGAGCCACTGATGGGAAAAAATATAGAATTCTGAGAAAATAAGTCATAAATCTGAGTTTAATCTCAGAAATCTGACTGGTACCTAAAACAAAAAAAAAGGGAAATTGGGGAAGATTATGAGGGGGGATCAGAATTCTGATTTAAATATTAAAATTCAGGCTTTTTTTTTTGTTTGTTTGTTTTGATTTTTTTTAACAAAAAAATTCCTAAATAGTTTTTTGTTTGTTTGGTTTTAGGTTCATGAAAAAAGTCAGAATTCTGACTTTAATCCCAGAATTTTGAAATTATCTGACTTTTTTTCTCAATTCTTTTCTTTTTCTTCAGTGACTCTCTCTTAGGCAATAAGGCAGTATTAGGGCCACTGAAGGAAACAATTGAATACTGAGATAAATGTCAGAATTCTGACTTTATTTATTTTATTTATTTTCAGAATTTTTCTTCTTCAGTTGCCCTAATACCCCTCCGTATTATGCAATGTTAAACAATTCAAATTAACTTTTGAATTCAGCAGTTTATCATTGGATTTAGATGCAGATATCACTGTCTTGGAAAATTGGTCAGAGCAATTTGGCATTGAGTTTGATTAGTAAACTTGACAGTATTTACACTCTTAATCTTCTTAGGAATTACATGATGTCTACACAAGGCGTACCACTGTTCTCCATGCCCTTCCTGTCTATCTGCGTGAGGAAACCTCTGGGTTTTTGAGGACATGTGTGGTAAGTCCCAGTATTGTAAATTTGAACAAATCATTCTATTTATTTATGCATAAAGACAACACAAGGACAACACACATGAACATTTTGGAAAATGTGCTATTGTTTCAACTACAAGCCCTTGGCAAGATGTTTAAGCCTGCCACACACGAGAGCAATCAGCTGAGCAAACGTCCTCGAATGACTGTTTGCTCAGCAGATTGCTCGCCATGTGCGCCTGATTTTCACTGAGTTTTCTGCCTCACGAGACGCTGAGGTGAGTATCTGACCAGTTCGATATTTTGCGCCTCACAGGGGTAAAAACTCGCTGTGTGTGCACTACTGAGCTGCTGGCTGAGCTAAAATATTCTAGTGGCCAATCAAAGCACGTTTTCCGCTCACATGACCCCAAGATGTATTCAGATGCAGCCCCTTGCCCTGTCTGCGTGTCTGAAAAATAAACTAAACGGTACCTTGTGGATCGATGGGCCCACTGTTTCCATTACCCTTTTGGAAGGATTCTGGGTCTTCCAGGTGCATCTCTTGGAGTAAATTGGCATAAACTCCTTGCCTGGTCCATCTTTCCAGCTACTGTACCCATATTTTCCTAACCTTGAAATGCCGGTGGCGGCGACGTTTCATCAACAAAAAAGGATAGGCATTTCCTCCGTTTCCAGCTCTGTCTCTGTGTTGTTTCTTTTCTGACATGCAGACAGGGGGCTGCCATCTCGGGGTCATGTGAGCGGAGAACGTGCTTTGGTTGGCCACTAGAATATTTCAGCTCAACCAGCAGCTCGGTAATGCGCACACGACGAGTTTTTACCCCTGTGAGGCGGAAAATATCTTAACTGGTCAGATATTCACCTCAGCGTCTCGTGAGGCGGAAAACTCTTGTGAAAATCAGGCGCACATGGCGAGGTATCTGCTGAGCAAGCGGTCATTCGAGGCCGTTTGCTCAGCACATGGCACTCATGTGTGGCAGGCTTTAAGGCACTGAGAAAAATCAACAATCACTGCAAAGAATTCAAGCAGCTTTCATTAGCATAACGCTGGCACACACGGAAGCCATCTCACTTTATTCGTAAATGAGAGCACAAAGCAACAGAATGAACAGGAGTAGGGCTGGTCGATATGGCCTAAAATCAATATCACCATATATTGAAGATCTCACCTCGATAACGATAAGTAGACGATAACTACAGGAATGCGTAGCAACAATATTTGTCCACTAGATGGGGCTGTCTCATGTATTACATTGACTAAAATTTTACATGACTCAAGGTGCTACAGCTTAAAGGGACATAAATGTGGCCAACTTACACATCTTTTCATTTTTTTATTATCAAATTTATTGACATGGGAAAAATTATCTGGGTGAGAGACAAGAACTTGGATAACGATAAATCTTTGATATGTTGCCCAGCCCTAAACAGGAGTCTATCAGACTGCATTTATTGTTACTTACATGACAATCTACTGAAATAAAAATGTCCACAGTCAGAGTTTCAGTTCAAATGTGATTAGTGTATGATCTCCCTTTCATTTTTGTAAGGATGATACCAATGAGCCGGACCTCAGGGATGCAGCAGTTGTCCTCCTGACAACCATCACCGATGATGCCGAGAGTCCAGTTACGTACGACCCAGTGAGAATCTCTGTTATCCTAGAGGGTGATGTGATTGTCAACCTCTCCAGCCTTCCTGATGCCTTCCTGGTAATGTTCGGCTTCATCTATGCCTTACATCTAGATTATCCGAAGGGACTGACCAACACATTTGAGTTCACGAAGAAAATCTTACTTGGTCTTGATGAGTCTAAACTATCACCCACGCTGCAGAGTCAAAAATGACCTGATGTTACATGTGTAACTCAAAATCTGATAGAGTGGTGGATTCAGATGGCTCACTCTGTTAGAGCATTGTCCACATCCACAATGTAATTTACTATTTGTCTGCTCTTTAATTGTTGATGTTAAAGTAACACACCACCTCCCACTGTCCTAATGGGTAGGACCCCGCGAGGAAAGTTGACCATTGAGCAGGGTTGATGGTTCATCCCTTGGGTCCACGTGGCAGGGGTGAGGAGTGAGCACCACCTCCCCCCTGCCACGTGGACCTCAAAGGATAAACCATCAACCCTGCTCAATGGTCAACTTTCCTCGCGGGGTCACCCATAAAGACAGTGGGAGGAACAGTTGAGTTTTACATTTTCTCTGTTCGTCCAGCCGTTCTGAGTCTGGCAACTCTCATTTGTGCCTTTAGTTTAGCGTGAATAATTGAATCGGATTAGCCCATAGGCTAATCTGATTCAATACTCAACTGATTTTATGCCAAATGGCATAAAGTACTCACTGACTTACTTGATAGTGGTTAGTGTAATTCATATTTTGGTAATGTTGAATTAATGTGCATCCTGATGTTGCTTTAAACCACCTACTCAAAGAAAGACTACACACTGCTGTTGTCCAGTTTTCAAAAGTTTGCGTTTGTAATTGTTTCTTTCAAATTTTGTTTTATTTTCTGTTTGAGTTGGCTTAATCGGTAACTTTAATTTGATCATAATTTGAAAATATATTTAATATAAACTCCAAATATTCAAGTTTATTTATGGTCTGATATACTCAAATATCTGAGTTTATAAACTCAGAAAATATGAGGCAACTGATTGCCTTACATTTTTTGAGTTCTGCCTACTTATTCGGGTTTACAGTGTATGAACTGTAAAGATTTTGTGGTGTCAGAGTTCACCTAACAGTTCAAGTGTTCATTTTTTTGCTTTGTGTGTTCACAGGGCATGCTCAGTTAAAGTTTCCATCTCTGCGCGTTCAAGATGTAAGAAAAATAACACGAAAGAAATGCAACAATGAAAACTTCAAAAAGGCATCAACAACCAAGCAAGTGGATCCATAAAATGGACAGATTTTTTTAAAGGCATTTTTAAAAAGTCTTTCAAAATGGACAGAATTAACGCATCATGTTCAGAACAGTTTGCGTTCTCATCTTTGATTATTCCTGGTAAACAGGTCTGTTTTTGTTCTGTTCTAATTCTCTCTGTTTAATAAATTTAAACAAAATGACTTAGCTATTTTTTTTTTTTCTCTGCATAAAGACGAAGTATCAGTAAATAGTGGAAAGTAAATGTATTGGTAGTAAGCAAATAGCAGATGTTAAATGTTACTTGCAGTATGTGTTTATAGAAAAAATAGAGGTACTTAAATGTACTAAAAGAATATTACGTCAAGTTTACTGTAAAGTGTACTTTCAAAACTGTAAGTATACTCAATTATATAAGAAGTACACTACAAGTAAACATATATTATTACTTTAAGTATAATTTTAAGTATACATTCAAAGAGAAAAGTATACTCAATTATTTCAGAAGTACACTACAAGTAAACTTATAATGCTACTTAAAGTTTATTTTTAAGTATACTTTGAAGGGCAAAAGTTTACTCAATTTTATTAGAAGTAAACTTATACTGTTACTTTTAAGTATACTTTCAATGAGAAAAGTATACTCAACTATATCAGGAGTACACTACAAGTAAACTTATATTGTTACTTTTAAGTATACTTCCAAGGAGAAAAGTATACTCAATTATATCAGAAGTACACTACAAGTAAACTTATAAGTATACTTTCAAGGAGAAAAGTATACTCAACTATATCAGGAGCACACTACAAGTAAACTTATATTGTTACTTTTAAGTATACTTCCAAGGAGAAAAGTATACTCAATTATATCAGAAGTATACTACAAGTAAACTTATAAGTATACTTTCAAGGAGAAAAGTATACTCAACTATATCAGGAGTACACTACAAGTAAACTTATATTGTTACTTTTAAGTATACTTCCAAGGAGAAAAGTATACTCAATTATATCAGAAGTACACTACAAGTAAACTTATAAGTATACTTTCAAGGAGAAAAGTATACTCAATTATATCGCAAGTACACTCCAAGTACACTTGTGAGGTTACTTTAAGTATACTTTCAAAGAGAAAAGTATACTCAGTTATATCAGAAGTACACTACAAATAAACTTAAATTATTACTTTGAAGTATACTTGTAGTATACTTCAAGTATACTTTTAGTGGCCCAATTTAGTCCCAAGGAGTATACTTCTAAGTAAACTTTAAGAACAAGTATGCAAATAAACTTCTGTACACTTAAGTATACTTGAAATTAGATACTTAAAGTATACTTCTTTTTCGTAAGGGGTGGCTGCGCACGCCGCCATAATGACATGCTTTATTTAGAAATGCAGCCGTGTTGCCAGCCGGTGTTGATGGAGCTTCAGTCACGAATGTTTTTCTTTTGTTTTCACTCATCAGCCACATATCGCTGCTCTTGCTCACAGCAAGCTGGGCTTCCTACCGTGGTGACTCATTCACACGTTACCTCTCCTTCATTAGTTCGTGACGTGGATTTCACCACTTCACCAGTGTGTTTTTCAGGGGTGGCGTTAGGCCTGGCTACTTGGGCTGAAACCCCGGATGTTTCATGAAAAGCCCCGGATCTAAATCGCGGAAGTAACATGCAGTACCAAAGTCCAACAGAGAGGGAGCAGCTGGCAGTAGTTTCCTGCCTGAGCCTCCACCACTGAAGAAGAAGCCCTTCAGCAGCTGGCTTCTTCTACACTCTCTGCCTGAAACGCATGAGTGAAGATGGACATAAGGACGTTTTTTAGACAAAAAGTACAACGACAGAACCTCAGCTTTGATGAGACTGGTGTTGACTCAGGTTTGTGAGTGTTATTTGAAAATATTTGTTGTGCTGCTGGTTTGCCTAAAGTTAGCTTACTATCAGGTAAAGTTGATGGAGAAAGAAAGCGAATACTTACTATCATCTCACACTAAACACCAACAGGAACAATACTCTGCCCTGAAAATGGTCCACTGATCATAGCATGCCAGCAAACTCATGCAGTCTCCAAATATGCGTGTGGACCTAGCTGTGAGTCTTTAATATGTAGCTTCAGATTAAAAATTATGTGGTACAAGACAAATATATATGATGTTGACTAGTGCGTGTCACGTGTGTGTGTGTGCGCGCGTGCGTGTGTTAAGCCCCGGATCTTCTTTAGTCCTAAATCCGCCCCTGGTGTTTTTCCTGTTTGTGAGTCGAATACCTCCTCCATAACCAGGTTACTGGTACGGAAGCCTGGAAAGGCCAAAATTCCTCAAAACGTTTTTTTTCCTACTGGCTGATATGAATTAATAGAATAGAATAGAGTACATTTTATTAGTCCCACAGTGGGGACATCCACTCATTACAGCAGCACACACACTTACTTCCATTGCTGTCACACACCACATTCAGTCAGCAGAAAATACATTGAGGAAACAGAAGTAATTCATCACGCATGCAAAGCAGTCCCCCTCTTCTCTTCTACTTTCATCCATTCATCACGTCACCACATCTCATTAGCTCCCAAGTAATCAAGAACCAGTAATTACTGTAATGTGTGTGTGTGTGTGTGTGTGTGTGTGTGTGTGTGTGTGTGTGTGTGTGTGTGTGTGTGTGTGTGTGTGTGTGTGTGTGTGTGTGTGTGAGTGATAGAGACTTTGTTATCCATGCAGCATGACTGTGTTGTCAACAAACTCAGAGAGTAAATCAGTCCTGTTCGACGCAGGTCTGCAGGCAAACACGCTTCAAAGCGGTACCTTCCCTTCAGCGTTGTTTCCTTTTTTAGATTTGACGATGTCAGGTTAAATATTGATGCTCTGAAGTTGCTTCAAAGGACTCCAGAAGGGAGGGGCAGTATTACTCTGGTGACATACCAAAGGAGGAAAGACATTTTCTAAATAGAATGAGTCATTTAAGTTATTTTTACACACATTTATAAATACAACCAAACTAGTTGAATTAAAATACACATTAAATGTAAATTTAGCTTCCATTGAACAACAGTTTTGGATTAGTAGAAAAAACCTATTGGGATCAAACTCCTTTAGTAAAATAAATGTGTAAATTACTTCCTGGTTAACCTTCAGACAGAACTAAATGCCCCGTGACACTTTTACTGAGTATAATCTGCTTCACGCATTCAGATGTGGACTAAACCGGTGGTACCCTTCGGTCAATGAAACGGTCACAGACACAACTTTAATCTGGCAAAAATAAAAACGTAATTTTTGTCCTGGCCTTCTCCGTGACTTTACTTTTTTAAATAATTCCATTGAAGAGTGGTCGAAAAGCAATGTCTGACTTTTATTGGTTACGTTTCATAGAAATGTAATTTTTTTCATCACGTTTGTCAGATACAAGTTATTTCTGTGACCATCGTGGGGTTTTCTTTCATTGACCGAAGGGTACCAACAATTTTGATCATGTCTGCATTTGGAAGCAACAGTATGTGACTGAAGCAAGTTGTGTAAATAAAACCAGTTCTGTTCCGTCTGACCAGTGGCTCTTTTGCTGGAACGCGTTCAGGAGTTTTTGTTTGTTTGTTGTTTTTCTGTGAAACGTTTGCCTATGGTGCGGTGCTGTTGTGATCAGTCACCTACGTGATTCAAGGAGAGTAAAAGCTCTCAAACTGAACCTGTTTAATGAAGAGGACTCTGCTGAAGAGATGTCATTATTACCAGCCTGAGTGCACCAGTCTCATTTTTCCACATGGAGCAATAAGGAATCTTCTAACGCATAGAAGGCTGTAGTTTTTTACTGGTCAGAACATTTATAAAACTGTTGAAATCAGGCAGATCTGATGTTGAGTGTAAATTACACAGAAGTGATTCTAGTTACCAAAAATTGCAGAAATCAGAGTAGGAGGGTTAAATACTTGGTAATTAGAACACTTAAGCCTGGGGGCTGGGACATTACTGCTCTTTCTTCTACCTAAAATCTGTCCAGAGTGACACAACATACACAAAATAACTCAGTTACTAGTATGTGTTAAGGAAACTACAGATAAAGTTATTTTAGTGTTTTTAGGACCAAAAATAATATATATATATATATATATATATATATATATATATATATATATATATATATATATATATATATATATATATATATACCTGCCATAAACAAACAAAAAAAAGGTTTATTTCTCATCTGAGAAAATAAACCACCCAACAACAAAGCCTATGTGTGTCCTTTCTACGTTTTTACTAAACAATATTTATAACACATTGAAATCATCAAGCACTTAATAGATGTTCAGAGAGAATTTTAAAACAAATCTAATTTGTTGGATTTTTAATTAAGACTCACTGTCATCTACCTAAACTTTTACTAAAAAGTACATTTTCCCCCACGTTCTAATTATTATCAGAACAACTTGCCATATTTTTACAGAAATCTCATTTCAGTGTCTGATATGAATCTGTGTGCAAATCTGTACTTTAGTTCCTGATTTTTTTCTTTTCATACTTTATATCCATTTTAAAATGTTTTTAAAAGATGTGATCTAATATTGGTGGTATTGGTAATCTAATATTGGTATTGAAAGCCAACTGCTTTTACTTGATTCATCTATTTTAGGATTCATGCTGCAATTTTACAGAAAATAAATATTTCTAGTCATTTTCTGAGGTATTATGTAAGTGCTAATAACGTTTATGTTTCCATACAGCCTATAATCTAAGGTCAATGTAAACACCTTTGTTTGTCACTGAGCATGATGACGATAGAACTGAATACTTTTAGTTTGACTCATATGATCAGCAATTGCTTTGTACAAGATGTGAGAAAATTGTGAAAAAATAGTCTGGATGCAGTAAAATGAGTGTAGAGTGTAAAAAGAAAACACAAATTCAAGATTCATGAAGAAAAAGTAGCTAAACAGTTGTTGGGACGTGCAGAAAACCAAGGAGGAAACAGAAAAGGTTGTCCAAAACAGTTCTGCATCATTTAACCCATACCCAACATTAAAGCATTTTTTGTGCTCAAATTACATTAACGCTAGAAAATGTAAATGTTGGGTAAGGGTTAAAGATGATTAGGTGTTGTTTATGCATCACAGTGCCACCCTGTGGCCAGTTTTAGGAACAGCACCCTCTGCTTGAAAGTGTGTGTGTGTGTGTGTGTGTGTGTGTGTGTGTGTGTGTGTGTGTGTGTGTGTGTGTGTGCGTGTGTGTGTGTGTAGAGGTTAAATCAATCCACCGTCCCAAAACAACACAGAGATCCTGTTTTTTTGCTCAAAACTTTGACATTCGCTGTTGAAATCAAGCCAGTTTGTTATGAAAATGCACTCAGCAGATTTCAGTAAGTCTCTCAGAAAGTCTTCACATACAGCCTATCATCTTTACCCAACAAAAATGGTTAAAGCCATGTGAGCTCTCCAGTTGTTGAGCATGCTATTGTCATTTCAATAGTTTAGAGTGATTTAAAGCAAACACAATTAAATCTATAGAATCTCACAAGATCTTGCATTATTGTAGGAGATGGTGTTATATTTAAAAATTTTATCCAATTTTGACCTTGTCATATAACAAAAAACCGTCCAAGCTTAGAGATGCATTTCTGACTTTGATGTGGGTTGCATGAATTGCTTCCAGGTTATTTTTGTCTGCAAAGCGAACAAACTCACCTAGTGCCAAAGGCTGTTTGAGGCTTATGAGAGGGAATGTTTAATCTAGTACCACCTAGGAACTGAGACAGGGTGAAGGCAGGACATCCTGAGAGAGCTGATTTTGGTTTCTACAATAAAAAACATGTCTCACTACCCTCTCTATAAACTGAAAAATGCAGGAGAGCTTAACTTTGATTTCTCTCTATAAACTGTATGTCTATCTGAAAAACTCACACTATTACCACCTGGTTTGCTCTCCAGAGGAATATGCCTGACCGCTGTATGGCTCATTACCCTCCAGCCCTTTATGCCTAACTGCATCAAAGAGCATCTACAGCCCTCCAGAGTTAAAGACAGGCCTCAGAAATGGGAGACATGAGTCGGCAGCCAACCTCAGATCAGAAAAGTGTTGAGCTTGCACAAGTTAAGTGTTTTACAATGGTCCTTGTCACAGTCTTTTCCTCCTTTAACCACAGCTCCTCAGTCATCGCCATGCTCCGCTGCAGACTGCTGAAGCTGTAGTTAGCAAAGAATGTTGTGAGTGGCAGTCTCTAATAGAGAGCAACATACAACAAAATGGGGTAGGCCTGGAACGTTCTCCACACAGGGTTAAGAAAGAACAAGGCAGAGAATGAGAATGACTGACTGAACACAAACCCAAATGAATGAAGTGCTTTTGATGTGTGACACACAGAAACTGGGAGGGGGTGTGAGGGGTTCCACAGCATGCTAATAAACCTACAGCAGCAACACAAATCAGATATACAGATCCAGGTTGACCTCACTGGTGACCTGCAGCAGGAAACAAAGTGAGTGTAATGAAAGGTACATAAACATTTTCGATAATGATTGTTTACGTGGCCCGGCTGTTACCAGCTGGAGTGTGTGTGATACTGAGCAGTTTGAAGGAATGGCTCAGATTATAGGAAGGATCATTTGAAACGTTTTAATAGCGACCTTATTATGACTGTTTTTCCTAAAGTGTGTATTTTTCCTGGCGATAGGGAGCAGTACATACCTAAATCGTTGCAAGCAAGCAGTATTTTTGTGTTGGAATAAGACGTTACCAATGATGCCCATTAGGGTCAAACAGCCCTGGGGAGTGCAAATTTCCGTAAAATAACAAGCGCATCAGACTCCCTTTCATTACTGGCAATGAGTGAAGAGTTAAATGTGTAACAACATTTAAGAATGGCGAAAGTTTTGTAACCGTTTGCTACAAACCAGTAAATGCATTTTGTCCTCATGGGCTCCTGTAGAAGGAAACGTGGCATCTAATATGGCGTCACCCAGAGACCCGCTCCCATGTATTTTAGTCCTGATTTTTATGGTTATATGTTACAAAGCCGCCAGTAGTTTTCAAGAACTGGGCATCATTTCACATTTTCAATGACATTTTGATAGACATTTCCAGAAACTAATGGTAAAAACTACACATTGTCTCTTTAAGTTCTAAAAGTTCAATGCATTAAATGTTTCCCACATGAAGTGATTTGTTGACATTTTCTGTACAGTTTTGAATGAGCTGTTTTTGGCCACACCCTTCAATCCGCCGCCCAGGCTGCTATATGCTGAGAAGCTCCGATATCTGGGAGTATCTCAGAATAGAGCCGCTACTCCTCCAGCAGCAAACCTCTCTTGATCGTGAGAGGTGGTTCTATTTTTTTCCCCTGTTTGTGACATCACAAATGGGGACTTTTTAAAACTCCCTTTTTTAGACACATAATTCCTAAAACCAAACACGGACAGAAAACGGATATTAGTTCACATTTATAGTGTCTATAGTGACTGCAGAGACCCACATGGAAACTCGAAATGATGCAAAATGTGAGTTTTGCATGATATGTCATTTTTAAACCAACTTTGGGTTTGAAAACTAGACATTAGTTCCACAAACTGGCTGTGTGTGCTGGACACTGAACCAAACGTTTTACAAACTGCTAACTAGCGATGCTGCTAACATCTACTGTAAATAATCCCATGTGAATACCTGTGTAATTAGATGATTACTGCTGTGCAAAAGTTTATAAAATAGTGTTGATATAAATTCCTGTGATTTTTTTTAATAGATCAGAGTTGTGTCAGTACACCAGCAGTGTACTTTAGTCTCTGTGATTCTGTGACTAGCATACTAAGGCTATGGGCAGAGCCAAATGCAGCAGGTAAGATAATAATTGTTCATTATCTCCAAGGAAACCAACTTAAAAAATCTGACATTTCACTTTAATTGCATCAAGGATTCTCTGTCCGTGACCTTTGTTTTATTTGCTCCTCTTTGTTGCAGCAGAACAAAACAAAGACAGACAAACTCGTACGTCTTCTATCCAGTGTCCTAAACTGGTGGTGGATTTCTGACTGGAGGGAAGTGGTTGTGTTAGACTGGGCATGCAAAGGTAGTCATTACATCAACCCAGACACCCCGATGGAAGGCTTTTGTAGCTATGTGGTAGGTGAAGTCCAAACACACAACTTCAGTCTCCCACATGTAGTATATAGTATGTAGAAGATTACTGAATACCCCCTAATGTAGGCAGCAACGTGTCGAAGCTTCACGCTGTAGAAGCGAAACTGTAACCAGCTTCAGATCGTCACGCAGAGCTGATTAAAACACTCCAAAATGCTGAATGATGATGTTATTTAAAGCAATGTGGGACATTTTTATTGCAATGAGAAATGAGTCAAGTGTCTTTGTGAGTCATGGTCTGCTGCACCATCAAAAACCAAACCAAACCAAAATTAAAGGTCTCCCTCAGTCAGACAGAACATGTGTTTTTGGCAACAGTTTATTCTGAAATAGGCTTGATGAAAAAAGTAAAAAGATGTCAAACAAGATGTAGCAGAAATCACCAGATCTTCTGTGTTGTGGACATCATCGGTACCCACATTTTACTTGTTTTACTTGTTAGCTTCCCCCAGCAGCGTTGACACTGGCGTTTGTATTTGTACCTTTTGTTTGCATTGCTTTTAATTACTTCTGGTCACATCTGTAAACAAAAGTTATGCAGTGTCTCACGATTTGTTTTGCAGACTGTTAGCATGATGCGTAAATGAATGAAAATCAGCTACTACCAAATTAAAATGTAGATGTCTGTGAAACCAATTATTTACAAACTATTTTGTGTGCTAATGTTGATCGTTACGGTGGCCATATTGAACTGGGTTGCTTCTTCTGCTTTTTACCATTTAGATGAGCATTCAAGTCTGTGGCGCCATATAAACTCTGGACTCAGTCATTTTAAAAATTCTAAGTCACAGGGGCGGATTTAGGACTGAAGAAGATCCGGGGCTTAACACACACGCGCGCGCACACACACACACAACACGCACTAGTCAACATCATATTTGTCTTGTACCACATAATTTGTAATCTGAAGCTGCTTGTAATCTGAAGCTACATATTAAGCATTTTCAGGGCAGAGTATTGTTCCTGTTAGTGTTTAGTGTGAGATGATAGTAAATATTCCCTTTCTTTCTCCATCAACTTTACCTGATAAGCTAACTTTAGGCAAACCAGCAGCACAACAAATATTTTCAAATAAGACTCACAAACATGAGTCAGCACCAGTCTCATCAAAGCTGGGGTTCTGTCGTTGTACTTTTTGTCTAAAAAACGTCCTTATGTCCATCTTCACTCATGCGTTTCAGGCAGAGAGTGTAGAAGAAGCCGGCTGCTTAAGGGCTTCTTCTTCAGTGGTGGAGGCTCAGGCAGGCTGTATACAAACTACTGCCAGCTGCTCCCTCTCTGTTGGACTTTGGTACTGCATGCTACTTCCGCGATTTAGATCCGGGGCTCTTGATGAAACATCCGGGGCTTCAGCCCAAGTAGCCGGGCCTAACGCCGCCCCTACTAAGTCACATTGAAAACATTAAAGAAGAAGAAAAGTTGTGCTATAGCATGTTTGGTTTAGTTGAACACCGGCCACTTAGCTCTGTGGCCTAAACGCACACATCTCACAAACACACCAAGCTCCAGAAGGAGCCGATCAGTTTGGAACTGGAGCTCTAGCCTAAATCTCCACACTGCTGTTTGCATTGGATGAGCTCATGTTCTACACACTCCTTCAATCTTTTTTGTTGTCACAAGCTGGGAGAGTGTGGGTTTTCTCCATTTAACGCTGTTATGGTGAATCTACAGAACAAGATAGGTTTTGAGTGCAAACATGGTCACGGAACACTCACCCCTCCCCTCAAGTGTCTTCCCTGAGATGCCGTCTATGCCGCTAACCACGGCACACAGCATGAGCTGCAGTAAGCTGGTGGCTAAGCGGCAGCTAGTGATGTTTGCTATATCTACACAGCGTCACCCAGCTCACGCCAACCATCCTTGGCTAGCCGATGGCTAACAAGCAGCCAGTGGTTGAAGTCCGCTCTCTTTCCATTGCGGCTCACACTGTATGCCGCTTTTAGCTGGTGGCTAAGCAGCAGCCAGCTTTTTTACTACTCTGCTGCTCCCAGATCCACGTGACACCGGACCATGCAGGGTCGCAAACAGGCGGGGTACACCCTGAACAGGTTGCCAGGACAAACAACTATGCACACACACACACACTCACACCTAAGGACAATTTTAGAAAGATCAATCAACCCGACAGTCATATTTTTGGACTGTGGGAGTAAGCCGGAGCACCCGGAGAGAACCCACTCGTGCACAGGGAGAACATGCAAACTCCATGCAGAGAGAACGTAGGCAAGGATGTGAACCCAAGACCTTCTTGCTGCAAGGTGCAGCCCAGTAGCTTCATATAACTAAAAATGCTTTTTAATTCCTTAAATAGTTATATGCATTGTGTGGGTTAGGCTATCTGATTATACGATCAAGCTCATGCAATTAATAAAGAACGGCCATTGTAGCTGCAATACTTGCTATGAACTGCATGGTGCTAAAGAGTCACATTTTTACTATGATTTCTATGAATTTCACACAAATGACCTTTAAGCAACAATTTGTCATATTAAAACTGCTTATTTGGTGTCACACTCCTTAATGATTTATTTTAGCTTACAAGGCTCTCCACGGGGTTTAGCAGAAACATCAGAGAAGGCTTTTCATCCACAAATGCACGTGGATGACAAGGTCTATGCAAGAAGATGCAGATATCAACCAAATGCCTCATGTTGATCTTCATTCAACAATCCCTGACTAAAGGAGTCAGAGGCAGGAGTTTAGTTCTCTGAAACTCCTCATTAATCTTTGCTTCGCGTCTTCTCTCTGGAACCAATGAGACCATCTTCAGTCACTGTGATGTATGGAGTCATTTTAGCTTAACATAACACCCCAGGACATTGCATCTATTTGACAAATCCCCTTATTGTTTTGTACCTGAACGCTATAAACAGCAGTGTGAAGCAGCCATGACAGCACCGGGTTAGCCCACATTTACTGCCAAGGTTGTTATAAAATATTTTCGTGGCCTGAGGCTCGGAGCAGAGCAGCCTCTCTGGTCTTACTCTGTCTAATCTTACAGGGGAAATCCTTGTGGTGCTGTTGTATTAGAGACGGTAAAAAAGAAAAGATGGATTTAATATTAGAGACCTCTTCAGGGACTCGTTACAGTTATTGACACAAAATGAGACGTGTTACTGTGGCGCATGAAGATCCCATCCGTTTCTCAGCTGGTGTCCTCTTATCGCCACAGAAGGACTGACAGGAGATAACAGGGCTGGATGAAAGAGGGGAAGGTTCCAGTATGTACTCATGTACTTTTGTCTTTTGGGAAATTTTAGAAACTTTGTGTACAAAGGTGGGAAGAACAAGCTGAAGTGTTTCCTGCTTCTGTTTCAGTAAAAATCCACTGAATCATGGGATGTTTTCCTGAGTAATAAAACACATCAAGCAATGATTCCTGGCTTCAGCAAAGCTGGAACACACGGTGTGAGTCAGTGTGTGCTGAGCTAAATTGACAGGCCCAATGAGTGTGTGTGTGTTTTCCTTCCATGTATTCTTCTCAGTTCAGTGCTGCATCCTCTGAGGGTGAGTGGAAGCACATGCTTGTGCAGATCTGACGTCCTGAGATGAAGGTGCTTCCCAGTGCATGTTGGGTGTGTGTGACCAGCGTCACACCCACACCCCACACAGCCCCGGACAATAGCAGGGCGGTGTGCTAATGTGAGCTGTCTCATACCTGGAGCAGCCGGATGGGCTGAGTGAAAACGCCTGGGAACTTAAACGTGAATTTCAACATGAAGTCTGACTCTGATCTGCTTCCTGGAGGAACACTCATCGCCTCAAGCCCCCTCCTTTCTCATATTATGCGTAGACATACCATGCACAGATCAGCCAGTACACAGATGTGTCACGGCTATGGGTTGTGGTGTGTTATTTTAATTTTTTAAATATCATTTGACTATTATCTTTTGGTTCTTCTGTACCAAAGCTCCTTCTGTTCCTCTGATTCTGCATTACTACTCCATCAGTCAATCTGCATTTATTCAAGTCCCCCAGTGCCTATGCCCTCATCATCTCTGTGTGGTAGGTCCTCTGTTGCAGTTTCATACTCAGGATATTGCCAGGTTTTTCTGTTCCTGATTTTTAAGCCTTTTTGGACTTTTCAAAACCCAATATATATGTATGTATATATATATATATATATATATATATATATATATATATATATATATATATATATATATATATATATGTATATATATATATATATGCACACACACAAACATTACTCCAGGCAGACTGAGGCTACCCAGTAATGTGGGTCACACAGCAGGATCGAGGTCCTAATCACAGCAGATCTGTGGGAATAGAAGCACAGATCGTGCTTCGTGACCCCTGGCAACCAGTGTCTAGTTCAGTTTGATGGGGACTTTTCCAGGGACGGACCCAAGGGGATGTTCTCTTATTTGCCTGCTGTGCAAAAGTCTCTGTCTTTTTTTTTCACCCTTCTCTCCATGCAGTTCTTTTTCGTGAAAGGCCCTTTATATGAAATATGGTATGGAAGTGTCATTAAGAGTTCATGGGTTTAAACTGAATATTTCAGTTGTTTAAATAAGGAAATTACAGTCTGTGTCATTTATTGTATTCACACGTTTAACTTTGGGTTTCATAAACAACATGCACAAATAACTCAGTGTCAATGATAAACTTGCAGACTCTTCTGAGGCTACTTGTGCTCTTACAGAATAAATTGATGTGCACACTCTAAATGAACGTTTCCTGCTTCCACTTTACTCTGCTGATGTCATGAGCTGGCCAAAGCTCCCCGGAACATGAAAACTGTGACGTCTGCTTGTGTGTACATGTGTGTGTACGTGTGTGTGTGTGTGTGTGTGTGTGTGTGTGTGTGTGTGTGTGTGTGTGTGCGCGCGCGCGCGCGTGTTTTGTTTGTAACCAATAATCGATCTAGATAGTAAAAATATTGGTTGTTCCAGCTACTCTTTCCTGACCAGAATCTTCTGGTTCTCAGCACTGGCTTGTTACCAACTGATCCAACAGACCATCATTTTCATGTTTTCACTCACATTACAAACTAAAGCTACTCTGTTGAAGATTTAAACCCATTTTACTGTAAGTGTCAACACCACCACCTGTATCTACTGTACATCCCTCTTTAGTTTCAAGTATTATCCAGGATTTAGGTCAAAAATAATTTCAAATAAAACTTGGTAGAGAATTTTGTTATTTTGATCATTTTTAGCTTTAGTAGTATGTATTTTCTCTGGCGATTTGAGGGTAGTACCTACCTGAATCATCACAAGCAAGCAGTATTTTTGTGCTCGAGTAAGACCTTACCAATGGATGAACCTTAGGGTCAAAAGCCCCTAGGAGTGATATTTTTGTAATTGCTTGTTACAAATCAATACATGCATTTTTGTCCTCATGGGCATCATGGCATCTAATATGGCGTCACTCAGAGACTTAGACCTAATGGACTTTCACGTGTCTGAGCAGGACCTCCCTGAACCGTCTACAGGTGGTTCAGAATGCCTGTGCTCGGCTTCTGACCAAGTCCTCCAAACACACCCACATCACCCCGCTTCTCCTCCAGCTTCACTGGCTGCCAGTCAACTTCAGGGTTCATTTCAAGATCCTAGTTCTGGTCTATAGGGCCTTACATGGACAAGCACCATCTTACATTGGTGATCTTCTTAGTCCCTACACCCCCAGCAGGTCCCTGAGGTCCAGTACAGCGCACCAGGCTAAAGACCAAAGGTGACAGATCATTTGCTGCTGTGGCCCACAGACTCTGGAACTCTCTCCCCCTGAAGCCTGGTTTATGCTTCTCCGTCAGCTCCGCAAGGGACAGACACGCACGTATTGACGGAAGCGTTTTGCTCTTTTACTTCTCCGTCTCCTGGAGAGTGTTGCAAAGCAATTGCCCGGCAGGACAACAGAGGGCGTAGCGCTGTTCTGTGGTATCCTGTCATGTATCGGTCCAAGATCGTGTGTTTATATTGTGTTTTTTGTGTTTATAAGAGACTTTTTAACACGGACATATTTGTCTCTCATTCTCCCACCGCTTCATGCACTCCCCACCTCTAAACCCACGTTTCCTGTCATTTCCGTCCACAAATAAAACGCTTGCTGCACATCTTTTCACTCCTCCAGTCACGGGAGGATGAAACGTTCATATTTTTAGAGTTTTTTCGCGAGGTATTCTTCAATCTTCTCCGTGTCTGTCGCTAGTTATCATCTGCTCTCTTTGCAATGGCGGCGCTGTAAACAACAGCGGCGTCCTGACCAATCACAAGCTTGCGTAATCCGTCTCGTTCGACGGATGTTTAAAAAAGTGGGCTCGACTCCGTACGTACTTGCGTGCCTGCCGGAGCCCTACGCAAGGACGGATAATGGCGTTGCGTGTCTCCGCACTGACGCAGACGGAGAAGCATAAATCAGGCTTGAGCCTGAGATCAGTGGACTCAGTGATCTCCTTTAAAAAGCAGCTGAAGACTCACTTGTTCAAGCTGGCTTTTGTGTGACCTTCTTCAACCCCTCTCTCTTTATTCTGCTCTCCCCACCTATTCCACCTTCCTCAGGATCCACTGATTTCCCTCTTTCCTATTCACTCTCTCTCTTTCTTAACTTTTTTTTAATCACAATTGTCTATTTTTTGCTCATTTCAAATATATTTTAACCATTTTCTAAATTGTTTTTTATATTTTTACATTTTTTGTTTTTGTGAAGCGCCTCGTGATTTTTATCTTGAGAGGCGCTATGGAAATTATTTTTTCTTCTTTCTTCTTCTAATGCCAATATTTGCACTGCGCCCTGCGGTCTTAGGCAAAGTACACTTGGAGAATGTGTGCAGTAGGGCTTCGAGTGTGTGGTACACAAGGGTGCAAATAATTGTCGAATTGTGACAGGGAGCATTGCGTTATCAATCACAACGCATGTCGGGATGTTGGTCGCTGACACTTTATTCAAAAACCTTTATTAACAACTTTCAAACAAACAACCAAACAGTTATTTGAAATAAATTTAAATTCATTGCTGCTTTGTCTAAAACATTCAGAGCATCAACGAATTGCCCTAAGACAAACAAATTTCATTAGAAAATACATTATTTCAGAAAAGGAACTTGAGGCTTTCTCCTGCAGCAATGGATTGTGGGCAAGTCTGGATCAAGGGTGCCAATGGGGAGTGATCAACTTCCACACTTGAGAATAGGGACACCCTACGCACTCGCACACCTGGTCGGGAACGTGCAATTGAAGTGTGGAAGTGCGAGTGTTGGGATTGGGCCTTATAGCCAACCCCATGTGTTTTAGACGTAATTTTTATGTTTATTTGTTACGAAGCTGCCAATGTTTTTCAACAAATGGGCATCATTTAAATCCTTTTCAACAGCATTTCAATGGATGTTTTCAGAGATTAATGATAAAAGCTACACCCCATCTTCTTAAGTTCAATAAAAAGGCCCAATTAATGACTTAACGGGATTATGATGATGATAATGAGGATGATGATGATGATGATGATGATTGTATCTAAGGTATCTTAACATTTACATCAACCCTATACAAAAAATCTTCTACACCGTTGTATTTGCTTTTGCAGTTCATTTAAACTAATTCATGAGATCCATTCTAATATAATGTTAATTGTAAAAATTACAAAAATAAATTAAAAAAAACATTTTTTTCAAAGTCAATCCCAACATCCCTTTACACACAGTCTTTTTAAATACACATGCACCGGCCTCCCGTTTGAGCCTCTGACTGACCTCTGAGTGCCTTTAATGATAAAACACCCACAGGTCAGAGGGGTTATCACAACCTGCTATCAGAGCCGCTTGGGCCCTGAGTGGGTAAAAGCTCCCATGAGACTGAGATCAGTCCAATAAGCTGCTCCACGCTGACACAGCATCATGAAGTCACCCTGCAGACCTCCACAGACAGCGTCTCTGGACTCAGCGCCAGATGTTTCTGTACGTTTGAGATGATTGTTTACTCAGAGCTACTCTCCTGGTTCCACGAAGCCGACATTTGATCTTGATGATCTGTCTCCCGTGATCTGTGAGTGGGTTCTCTCTGGAGTTGATGATGTTTGCCAGGAGGCTTCAGGCGTTAAACATCCGTGCAGATCGGTAAACTTGTTGAGAGCGTATCGCTCAGGCTTCTCAGAGTCATCAGGTTTTGTTATGATGGGGCTTTGAAGTTATAAATGTCAGCATGTTGGTAAAAGTCTGGGGCCTCATGTATAAAACTTTGCATTTAATCCTTACTAAAACCCTACTTAATCTCAGCAAAAATAACTGTTAGGCAAACAAATAATCCTCATACTATAAATATCATTGATACAATAAAAAAACACTATGGAGCACAGGGAGGGATGTCTGCCTTTTCCAGATCTAATAGATACTTCTTCTTTAAAATGCTCCTATCACATATGTAGGAACGTCCTCTACCTGTAGAAAGAGCTCACACACACACACACCCCTACACACACACATCGTATTACACGTGAATATAATCTATTACGATTGACTTTATTTCTTTTGTTTCTTTTCCTCGTCTGTTTTCTTGTTTAATTCTGACAGGAACATCAGTGCAGAGAAGAAAAGGAAGAAAGAAAAAAGCACAATCTTTCTCTCTTTAGCTGACTGTCAGGCTGTTAATTAAAGGGGAGAGAATTTCCATGAATTCACATTCCCTGAATGTTCGAATTATCTTAGTGGCAGAAAAGGGCAAGGAGCAAAGGCTACAGGAGGCAAGGAGAAGACCGTGTGTGTGTGTGTGTGTGTGTGTGTGTGTGTGTGTGTGTGTGTGTGTGTGTGTGTGTGTGTGTGTGTGTGTGTGCGTGTGTGTGTGTGTGTGTGTGTGTGTGTTGTGTGTTCTGAATCCTTCAAAGATGGAAGACAGACAGAAACCTGGAGAAACAGGACGTGAGAGAAATTTCGAAGATCCTGCAGGATTATTGTTTATTATTTTCTACTTTTCTGCTCATTTTGTCCTTTTTGCTGCAGTTTTTGTTTTGCATTGATAGTATTAATGTGTGTGTTAGGATCAAATTGATAATATGTGAACATTCTCACAAGCTTTTGTTGAAGCATGCTCACAGATTTTCCTGTAGTCAGAATAACAGCCTTGTTACGGTGTTTTCAGAATGTCAGTTCAAATAGAAAAAACTGAAAATTACAAGCTAAATGGCGTTTGTAGTTGTGTTATTTCAGCATTTTAAAACATCTACCAGACTTTTCAGTAATAGGCCAGAGCTGTCACTGTTTCCTACATCAGATTAGCTCATTTAGGTTTAGCCAAGCTGCACCCCCCAGGCCTGGCTCTAGGGTGAGGACCCGGTATTCCTAGTCTGATGCATCTAGGTTCATTCATGAGACTCATTACACAGAACCATCCTTTCCTGGGAGACCATACCCTAGATTTTGCTCCTAGAAGGGAAACTCAAGTTTAGGATTGAGCTTCTATCCATGGCAAAGAGGTTCTAGTATTTTTGTTCACAAGTCAGGTTATGGAGCAAGTAATGGATGAGCAGATTTAGGCATCATCTATAGTGAGAGAGACACTGTACTGGTGGGGAACAACCGGAATCAATAGGAAAAGCTGTCCATTTATCAGTCAATCCACGTTCCAGCCTTCTCCTATGACCTTCAGGACCAAAATAACCAATAAGAGTGTGAAGGGAGCTTCATCTGCAGCGTGGCTTCAAAGCAATTTGGTTAGCTCATTTGGAAGGAGCTCAGAGTCACGTCTCCTCTGCATTAGTTGAGATGTTTTAAAGGGGAACTAGGCAAGTTTTTGCTTGCTTTTAGCACCTCCTAGTGTCCGTTTGTATAACCAAATGCAAATCCCATCTCCTGGCTGTGTGTTAGTCTTTTTAACAACTGAAATGTCTCCACAGCATTCATTAGTGTCTACAGGAGTGATTCATCACTAAATTACAGTGTTGGGAGTAATGCGGTACAAAAGTATTTAATTACTGTAATGCATTGCTTTTTGCTGTAATGTGGTAATGTAAGGCATTACAGGGAAAGAAAATGGTAATATTTACTCGGTACAATTGTCAGTAACGCAGTAATTACAATGCATTTTTAAACCCAGAATCAAGATGTGTTGCTTAAAAATTCAAATTGCGGGAAACCCGAAGAAAGATCCAGTATCTGCATATATTACGTCATTTATGGACTCAGCTTTGCGGGCAGAGAGGACGCCGCGGTAACGGCTCAACTACTCCGGCTGTGTCCTGCACACGGCCGCTGCAACATTCACAAAATCGCTCCACTAAAACAAAATAATTCACTTGCGATCGTTCATATCAGCGCATATTCTCTGGTATTTTGTTCTTTTCGGACGTGCTTTGCCTCAGCTGAGTTCATAATCTGTGCCCCGGTGATTTCAACTCATTACTGCTGGAGCGCCGCGCATGTGAAGATCCCTTTGGCTGATTGTTAGAAAGTAGGAAGTCTAGGAAACAGTTTTTTTCTGGAAGACGGATAAAACATGCAGCATGCAGGAAGGTTAGAGAGAGAAAGGGCAGGAAATTATTCAAATAAAATCAAGAAAAAAGTAGGTAGATTTATCCCCAATACACATTTTTACCAGTGAAAAGCAATAAATATATAAGCATTTAATATTTATACATGTGATAGAATCAGATCACCCCAGAAGTCAGTCCCACATCCAGGGCCATATCAAGGAATTTGGGGACCAAGGCAACGTAGGCTTGGAGCCCCCACCACCTCACTCCCTGCTCAGTTAATATAAGATGGCAGCATGCTGAGAGTACAGATTGTTGTTGCTTTTATTTAATAAGCAATCATTTTAAAGCACTGTTATGATATCTGACTGTTTTTAACAGCAATCCTAGCTCAGACACCACATCACCTTCCACATATATGTCATGAGCTCACTGAGCGTCACATGACCAGATTCATATTGAAGTTGTATTGGTGAAAGTAACTTAGAGTAATGCAAAAGTAGTGTAATGCCTTACATTTTAAAATCAGTAATATTGTAATGTAATGAATTACTTTAAAATGAGGGTAACAAGTAATAAATAATGCATTACAGTTTTGGAGTAACTTGCCCAACACTGCTAAATTAAACAAATCAGCTATGCTCATGATCTAAAACATGCAGGAAAGATGCTGGAATCAGACTGCAGCGCCATGTCAGCTCAGTCTGAAGTTGCAAGTGGAATATTCAGGCCACAGGGGGCAGTAGAGGCTGGGTGGCTTTTCATTAACCCCGTAAAGTAGGGGTGCCCAATCCTGGTCCTGGAGGGCTAGTATCCAGCAGGTTTTGTGGTTTCTCTGCTCCAATACACTCGATCCAGTGGTTGAAGTCCTTGTGCAGCAGCTCATCAGGCTCTGCAGAAGCCTGCTAATCACATGCTGATTGAAATCAGGTGTTGAAGCAGGGTTACAACTAAAACCTGCAGGCCCTCCAGGACCAGGGTTAAACACCCCTGCTGTAAAGAGTCATTTTAGCACATACTGGCTCAAGAACATGATTTAAAAATATGAAAAAGTTGCTAAGTATCCTTTTAATAATCTGTTGAGGTTGCCTTCAGGGTGACATCCAAAGGGAGGTTTGTCTGGATGAAGATCAAGTCGGGATTCCCTTTCTCCAAACTAAAGTGGTTAAAAAGGAGATGAGGATTTTTAAGTAAACTTTCAGGTTTTACTTTATTTGCTGTAAGGAACTCATCAGGTTTGTTTGGTTTAGGAAAATGAAGAAAACAGCTTTGTTGAATGTCAGCAATTTACTAAATAAAGACAAGGGAAACCACCATCAGTCATTTGAAATCTTTGACCTACTATAGCGCTGTACGGTACTGTTAGCTCGGCAGTAAATCGAGGGACTCTTGTTGTTTCCAGTGGTGCCAGAGTTGTTTCGTGTTCTGCCACGTAGGCTTGTTCAGATCACGCAAGAGGAAAAACACCAATAATCTTTCTTTATAATAATGTAGGAAAATCATCATCAGTTCTGAAGAATTTAAATCCATAAATCCTACTAATATTGCCTGTAAATCACTTGTTTCTGTCCTGCTGGCTCTAGTTGTTCAACTAACTGACCCATCCCCTTGCTCTGCAGGCTAACCGCAGCTATAAGCAAACTTGCAGACCCTGACAGTCACCCATGCACCATTAAAGGCCAGGATCCTGGTTTCTCATCATGCAGTCTGCCTGGCTTCCTTATCATCCTACAGAGCTTTTCATCTGGGCCTCCACCATGCCACCAGGTTCTCGTTTAGCCTCCCACTCTGGGATAGAAGCTGTTTAGAAGAATTATCTTTCATCTTTGTGGGTGGAAATGATCTCCGTCAGAGTGGGTCACATCTGCAAGGTTTGTTGTTATGGTTAAGTTGGCATTTCATTGTTTTTGTTCCTAAATGTAGCTTTTTGTGGGATTAGTTGGTTTTTAAGACCTTTTTGTATATTACTGGTTGTGTTGAGTGTTTGTTTGTTGGGCTCACTCTGGCTGTTGCACCCACTCCGCTGGGTGAAGTGTTTATGATGACATATGGAATGCAAAGGAAGGAGCTCCAACCAGTCTGCTGCAGTCACACATGCAGTAGACCATGCTTTTGAGTAGATTGCTTTGGTGCACAGACCCGGTCACCAGGACCTGTTGTCAGACCCTCATGGGTCTGCCACTGGGAGGGCTGTGAGCATTCATTCTGTCAAACCCTGTCAACCTCTGCTTATTACACCACTCACCGGGAAACCTCTGGTGTATACCTCCGCTCAAATATGGGACAAAACCTTTGTGGAATGTGAAATAAAAAAAACAATGCAGCGTGGGAATTTTACACGAGGGCTGCGAGTTAAGATCTGTGATTTTCCAGCCAGTGGTGAAAACCTGGACAGTTTATCGTTACATTTGCCTTTCTAAAGAAAAGCAGCATGTCACGTTGAGGAGAGGAGGTTGGACCCAGGATGCAGAAGTACCCAGAATGACTCAAAGGCAGGAGAGGTCTTAAGAAAAACAATTCCTTTATTTAAGGCGGATGTGCTGAAAAGTCCAAAGCACTAGATAAGACTAATACTCAAAAGCTTGAAAAAAAAAAATCAAAATTAACTAAGCTCACACATGAGCAGGGACTCCGAGAGACTCGAGAGGGGAACAAACAACGCAACACATAAGACAATCCAATCCAATCCAATCCAATTTTATTTATAAAGCGCATTCACAAGGCATTACAACCAAACAAGGCGCTGTACACTAAAAATGTTGGTTAATTAAACAGGCGTTAAATAAACATGTCGAACACAGATAAAAGATAAAAAGGAAATACAAGAAAATTCCCAAAAATAACAGCTAAAAATCATTAAGACACAGGGTGAAGTAAAAATATAAACAAACAAACACAGAGTGACAAGACAGGGCTTAAATAGACTGGGAAGATGAGAGGGAGATGAATTGCAGGTGTGTGGGGAGAGGGACCAGGTGAATACAATTACCAACCCAGGGAGGAGGAAGAAAACACTGGTGGAAAAAAAACACTAAATAATGAAAGGCTGTAACAAAGGAAACTGACCCTAGAGAAAAACAAAAGACCAGAAGGCGTGAACCATAACTAATATTCTAAGGGGAAGCTGACACTAAAGGAAAACACTACAGAAAAAAACTACAGGGGCGTGGCTAAGAGGGGGCCAAGAGAGCACAGGACCTGGGAGAGGGAAGTCTGAGGGGGGAAACCTAAAGGGCAAATGGGGAACACCAGGAGACACATGAGGGAGACGCAGACACGACACATGAAGGCGCTAGAAGACCCAAAAGGAGCACCTAGAGATGAATGAGGACAAAAGGAGACACATGAGGTGAGACGCAGACACAGACCATGACACAGCATGCTTAGTGGTGGAAATGAGCTGTTTCTCAAACTGGGGTTAAAAAAAACTTGTGCATGCCATTTGACGTGTGTTTCTGTGTAAACCAGAGGTCTCGAACACAGATCTTTGAGGACTGCAATCCAGCATGTTTTTGATGTTTCCCTGCTCCAACTCCTTGATTGATTGGCTGAATGACCTATTCAGCCTATCAATCACTAGCTGAGTAAAACCAGGTGTATAAAAGACTAAAAATGCTGGCTTGTGGCCCTCTAGGACTAAACTTTGACAACCCTGGCTTAAACGGTGCAAATAGTTTGCATCCTACGTGATTGATGAGCTAACGACTAGTTTGAGTGCAGTCAGAACCAAAGTGGATTGCTGCCATTTCAACCAGCTCATGTATGGTGGTAATTCCAATAGATAACAATTTACCAGAAGTTTTTCTGTGTGTGTGGATAGTATACCTATAAATAGGCCACCACTCTGGACAATGTACGGAGTTACGATATTACTCTTTTCATAAAAGAATCATCTTTTGATAAAATTGTATTTGTTTGTTTACCAAATATTTATTTCAGTAAAAATGTGTATGTGTGACCTCTACCTGAGTGAAAAGCATGTTACTAGCCTTTAGCTCTTCAATCCTGTCAGGTGTAAACTCTGTCTTCAAACTAAGGCCCTTTAGGAAGCTCTCTGGAATGGGATGATTATTAACATCTCACAGTTTAGCAACAAAAGGAAGTTCTAAGTAAGGCGCAAAATGCAACAAATCCAATTTACGTCCAAATATTTATATATATATTTATATTTATAATATACTTAAACTCAAGACTGTATCAAATACCAGCTACACACCAAAAAGACCAAAAAGTGGCTTCATTTAAGGAAAACAGCAGCTTGTATGTAATCAGTTCTGTCATCCCCATTGTGGGAAAGCACCAGGGACAAGGGACATGAAAATTAATTTTTATCAATAATGTAGTAAATAACCTAACCTTCTCAAATAATTAGCATATTGGTATGAAGTTCATTATTTTCTGTAATGTACTGATGAACATTAGACTTTCATATACACTCAACAAAAATATAATTGTAACACCTTTGTATCTGCTCTGATTTTTCATGAGATGGACTTAAAGATATAAAATTCATTCCAGATACACAATATTACCATTTCTCTCAAACATTGTTCACAAATCAGTCTAAATGTGTGAAAGTGAGCACCTGTGCTTTGCTGAGATAAGCCATCTCACCTCATAGGTGTGCCACATCAGGATGCTGATCTGATATCATGAGTAGTGCACAGGTGTACCTCATACTGCCCACAATAAAAGGCCACCCTGGAATGTGCAGTTTTTTGCCTTATTGGGGGTCTGGGGACTCAGAACTGGTCAGTATCCGGTGTGACCACCATTTGCCTCATGCAGTGCAACACATCTTCTTCACATAGTTTATCCGATTGTCTATTGTGGCCTGTGGAATGTTGGTCCACTCCTCTTCAATGGCTGTGCAAAGTTGTTGGATATTAGTGGGAACTGGTACACGCTGTGTGGGATGGATTATCTCAGCAAAGCAGAAGTGCTCACAATCACACATGTAGACTGATTTGTGATTTTTTTGTTTATATTTTGTTGAGTGTATATTAGATTCATTACACACAACTGAAGTAGTTCAAGCCTTTTATTGTTTCTAATATTGATGATTTTCGCATACAGCTCATGAAAACCCCAAATTCCTATCTCAAAAAATTAGCATATTTCATCCGACCAATAAAAGTGTTTTTAATACAAAAAAATTCAACCTTCAAATAATTATGTTCGGTTATGCACTCAATACTTGGTCGGGAATTATTTAGCAGAAATGACTGCTTCAGTGCGGCGTGGCATGGAGGCAATCAGCCTGTGGCACTGCTGAGGTATTATGGAGGCCCAGGATGCTTCGATAGCAGCCTTGAGCTCATCCAAAGTGTTGGGTCTTGTGTCTCAACTTTCTCTTCATAATATCCCACAGATTCTCTATGGGGTTCAGGTCAGGAGAGTTGGCAGGCCAATTGAGCACAGTAATACCATGGTCAGTAAACCATTTACCAGTGGTTTTGGCACTGTGAGCAGGTGCCAGGTCGTGCTGAAAAATTAAATCTTCATCTCCATAAAGCTTTTCAGCAGATGGAAGCATGGTGCTCCAAAATCTCCTGATAGCTAGCTGCATTGATCCTGCCCTTGATAGAACACAGTGGACCAACACCAGCAGTTGACATGGCACCCCAGACCATCACTGACTGTGGGTACTTGACACTGGACTTCAGGCATTTTGGCATTTCCCTCTGCCCAGTCTTCCTCCAGACTCTGGCACCTTGATTTGAGTGACATGCAAAATTAGCTTTCATCCGAAAAAAGTACTTTGGACCACTGAACAACAGTCCAGTGCTGCTTCTCTGTAGCCCAGGTCAGGCGTTTCTGCGGCTGTTTCTGGTTCAAAGGTGGCTTGACCTGGGGAATGCGGCACCTGTAGCCCATTTCCTGCACACGCCTGTACACGGAGACTCTGGATGTTTTACTCCAGACTCAGTCCACTGCTTCCGCAGGTCCCCCAAGGTCTGGAATCGGTCCTTCTCCACAATCTTCCTAATGGTCCGGTCACCTCTTCTCGTTGTGCAGCCTTTTCTACCACACTTTTTCCTTCCCACATACTTCCCTCTGAGGTGCCTTGATTCAGCACTCTGGGAACAGCCTCTTCGTTCAGAAATTTCTTTCTGTGTCTTACCCTCTTGCTTGAGGGTGTCAATGATGGCCTTCTGGACAGCAGTCAGGTCGACAGTCTTACCCATGATTGCAGTTTTGAGTAATGAACCAGGCTGGGAGTTTTTAAAAGCCTCAGGAATCTCCTGCAGGTGTTTAGAGTTAATTAGTTGTTTCAGATGATTAGGTTAATAGCTTGTTTAGAGAACCTTTCATGATATGCTAATTTATTAAGATAGGGATTTTCGGTTTTCATGAGCTGTATGCCAAAATCATCGATATTAGAAACAACAAAAGGCTTGAACTACTTCAGTTGTGTGTAATGAATCTAATATATGTGAAAGTCTACTGTTTATCAGTACATTACAGAAAATAATGAACTTTATCACAATATGCAAATTTTTTGAGAAGGACCTGCATGTATGACTTTTATGCAAAAACACAAAAATATCCCTGTTACTTTTTCTGAATGCTGCTTATATATCATTTCCCTTTCGTAGCATCCCTTCCGCCCCACGATGTAGGAAAACTCAGTTTGTTTAACAGAACACCTAACGTCTCCAGGGTAACATTTCTCTGCTCTCCTACACTTTCTCTACCTTCAGAGTCTGTTTTTTCACATACTCGGCACAACACTCCCAGTTTGCTTACATTAAAAATAAGTCGAGCTGAACTTTAGCTGGTTGCAAAACATTTTGTTCAAAATTTTGAAGCGTCTGCACATTTGTGTCTTTTTGCACGTGTGCGTCATGCTCTTGCTGCAGACACGTACAGAGAAGATCTTATGTTTCTCTTTTTGGTGGGGGGAGTGGGGGTGAGTGATGATCTTAGATCTGACCCCACGTCCCTCCCTTGTCCTTTTTTACTCCCGCTGTAATGCTCCCCAGAAGAAGCAGCTGCTCTGTGAGCTCATCCTTGCTCGAGCAGACTGTAAATAAACTCGCTGTGCTCTCTCTCTCTCTCTCTCTCTCTCTCTCTCTCTCTCTCTCTCTCTCTCTCTCTCTCTCTCTCTCTCTCTCTCTCTCTCTCTCTCTCTCTCTCTCTCATATATTTACTTTCGGAGCTCCATCCATCTCCTTTGCTTGCTCTTATCAGTCCAAGTTTTCCTCAAGGAAACCGTCTCTCTTGCTTGTTGCAACTTGTCAGCAGAACTGAAGAATAACATTTTACACACTTTAGAAGTGGCTGACTCTGAGACAAAGAGGTAATGATGTAAAATAAATAAATACATAAATAAATTAATAATTACATAAATAAGGCTCTAGATCACTTGGCTGGCAGTTTGGAAGGTACACATTTAGCATTTCAGTTATATTTTCTGTTAAAGTTGAACAAAACAAAAAAAGTCCATCCATGGAACTGAACTATCTTTATCCTGACAGCCATTTAAAGCTTTTGCACAGGCCTACAAATGAACCTCCCTTCATGCATGCATCCTGAACTTTCACCTCCCATTAGCAGAAGCCAGAGTCTGCAGATGAAAAATGCACCAAAACAATGCAGCAGCACCAATTCAGTCCTGCCGGGAAGGAAGAATTAGCAACACATCCTCCACACCAAAGCTCCAGCCCAGTCTATTATAGCATTACACGTAACACAAGTTCATTCTACTAATCCATCTCCACTCATGAGATTGACTCATTTAGTTCTTCACACTCTGGCTCATAAACATCCAAGAGTATTTGCTGACAAAACTGTAATGAATAAGAGCTTGATTCCTGCAAGATGTGCTAAAAAAATGTGAATCATGGCAAACTAAAGGAGGATAAATGACATACCGGTTTTCCACAGGATCCTTTCTTAACTTTGCAGATGATCTTGCTGAGTGTAGCAGACAGATACAATTTATTTGTGGTTTGTGGTGTGCCAGCCGCAGCTCTTTTGGCAAAGCTTAAAACCCTGAGATTCCCTAAATGTGGTCATTCTTCCTCTCAACATGAAATGGTGAGTCTAATTAAAACACAGTGATTCAAAAACAAAATGCAGCCGTTTGAAAGTGGGATCATGAGATCAAGCTGAAATCCCTTTAGTCATCAAATGAAGACACATTGTTGAAGTCGACAACAGCCTTAAAACTGAAGGTTTAGCTTCTTTTGCTCGATGTTTGACTTCAAACTGTGATGGAAAATCATTACAATTGTTTATTTTTTTAATTATTTTTTTAACGCTTTTTTGTGCATGTGCACGATCTTGGTCAAGCAGCTACTGGATCACTGGAGCTTCTGGGATCCGACGGCTGCAGACAGTTGGATAATGACAGAACAGAAGTCCATACTCATTTAGAGGATGTAAACAAATGGAGCTCTGTGGAATGTCTTGCATATGACAAACAAACCACATTTGGTCTTGAGCTGAGGGAGTTTAGAGCCCGAGACATGAGTTTTCTGATTGGTACCTGGCAGATAGACCGTAAAGAGTCCACCGTGCTCCTTCCAATGCTTCACTTTCATCTTGCTGTCACTGTGATTAGTTTAGTTTATTTTCTTGTAATTTCTGTTTTCCTGTCTTGTGTTTAATGTCCTGATGTATCTACAGATACTATTGCTGTAATTTCTCCAAATAAGAGCCCTTGGAGATTATGTGGGAGAGCTGAGAAAAAAAGGAGAACGCATGCAGCAGATAAAGGTTGGGATGTGGTCCCAACGTTCATGTGCAACAAGGCGTTAGACCAGACACATCAAATAAAAGAGAAAATAAACAAAACGGCCTCTATCAAGCAAAACTAGACTATTTAGTCTATTCCGTAGCATCCCAAGGACTCATTAACGCACACTTCTGCAACAACATTGCATCATTGCCAACAGTGGCTAATCGTAACTGTCTCATGTCTGCAGTGAGACGATGTTGCTTCTCCTGCTCCTTCTTTCAATAATCAGAGATGACCTTTGGTGCCGGGACTCTGCTCAAAGCCGGTTTTCTTCTCACACACAATCAGATTAAAAAGAGGGGAAGCAGTTGTTGTTTGTTTCTTCTGTAAAACATCTTTGTTCAGACATATGAGGAGATAACCTTTGATTCAGATGAAACTAGAGCTGCTGGATGTAGAAAAAGAACAAAGAACTGCTAAATGGTTCTTCACACACACAACACGGAAGGTACGTTTCTACTGACGCTCCAGGAGAAGGTCAGCCATTTTTGATCAGGTTTTTAATATATTTTTTCATCTACTGATAAATAATACCCTCACTGGGTAAGTAATGGATCTCTGGAGCAAAAGTGAGGGGTTTAACCTGTTTCATGGTGACGTGCATCATGGGAGAGCATCATTATTTGAAGGCCACAAACTGAAACTAAGTCATTATGGTGTTGCTGCTCTTTGTGGGCACTGCTCTGACTACACATCCATGACATGCACTTCTTGTTTGATTGTGCTGCACAGACTGAAGGTGGACATGACGGGGACAAAAGTGACTAAAAAGCCTAAAAGTAAAAACTTAGTAGCCTATAAACCCAGATGGACAGTAGCAGAAGCAAAAGGATTTTGCTCTGCATGTCGGTGTAGCCACTCTCCATTAGAGCCTTCACAGCCCCGGCCAGTCTGATGGCATGCCAATAACAACGCTCTATTGGTCTGGTGGGTGGGATGTGACTGAGCGAAACTAAGATGGCGATGGCTTGTTGGAAACTGCTTTGACATCAATTTTGGACAATTTAGACTCGGGCTTTTCTTTGAGTCAAGAGCACATAGAGATGCTTATGTAAGTTATTTAGAAAAAGGATGTATTTGCATCTTCGTCGAAGAATGGTGAACTGCCCCAATGACTGACATCCGTAGTGGTGACTATGTCACATTGTTCCTTGTCTAATAGCATGCAGAGGCAGATTGAAAGACAACCATGTTTCTGCTCCACAACTGAGATCTGTCCATGGCTCATGGCCAGATTATATATTCACATATATAGGATGGCTTGGCAGGTGACAATCTTAAAACAGCAATTGCCAGAAATTTACATCAAACCATATCAGGCATTAAAACATCTATTAGGAGTACTAGAAATACTAATTTGATAGTATTTTGAGTGTACTTGTGAAGTGCCTTGTGATTTTTGTCTTGAAAGGTGCTATTAAAATACTTTAATTATAGTCAAAACCACCCATATCCAGCTGTATCTGTGTGTACTGCCCTCTAGAGGATCAACAGGAAGTGAGGGAGGTGAGGGCCAATTTTATTTTTTTTATTACTGTGAAACTAACCAAATTTATTTATTTCAGGTTTTAAAGGGAAAATTTTAACTTGTTTTACTATAGATTTACATTTAAACTTGAACTTTTCTGCTTTTTTCTCTTTCTCTCATTTTCTGTAGTTTTAGGAAACTGATGTTTCACTTTTTTTAAATACCAAAAGATTTGACTGCCAGTATTGTAAATAGTTTTTTTAATGAATTTTCTGTAAACATCTGTTTTGAATGTACACTTAAACAGAATGGTACAATAAATACTCCAGTTTCATCCTATCTGGTTTTATTACTGTGTAACACACCATTTGGCACTGGTCCACTCATGAGCTCATCTCAGGTTTTTGTCTTTTCCTAGAAGCACTTCTGAACATAACAGAAACCAGATAGGGGCTATCTGCCTCATTGCTGGTAGAGATCAGCCCTGCAGCTCTTTGAGGATTAAAGCTGAGTATTTGGCTAATTTGGGAAAAAGTTGTCAGTTTTTCTTTTAGTTTAGCCTCAATTGTTTTGTTTTGTTTATTTTAAAACCTCTGAAAATGTCAATGTATGGAAAACATATTATTTATGTTTATTAGTACAACTGCTAAACTAGATAAAACCTAATTTGTCTAAACATGTGTTATGTTTTTAAAAGGCAGAGTTCACTTATATTTACTGATGTAATTTAAGGATAAAAAGTAGTCACAGGACCTGCTCATACGACTGATTCATCTTTAGAATCAACCCTATTCATAATGGCTACAACAGCTGATCAGCCTTAGTAGAAATCTTTACAAATATTAAGTCAACATCTGACTTGATAGTACATAAGCATCATTCACAAAACACTCTGATTGTCAACAGATTGTGCAATACCTTGTAATTTTGCATGAGATTAAACGACAACTGTCTTAAAACAATCAATGGGCGTTTCCTCGTGTTATAATTATCATTACCAGGGGTGGTTTTGCTGTCCTTACTCCACCACTAGAAGTAAAGATGCTGTAGTTGGTGATTCCTGTGGAAGGATATGGGTAGGCATACAAAGTGCCTTTGGGCTACGTTTGGTTGTGACCCACTTGTGTTTGAAGATTTAATCTCCTATTTGACTTCATTCACCGGGCAGGATGGGAGGGTGCCGTCCCCAGCTCCCCTGGGCTGTGGCGTCCATCTATATCAGAGACAGGCGGACTCTCCTATAAACACCGATTAAACTCTGGAAACGACAGCGCAACTGAAAGCTATGAGATCCATCAGAGTACGGTCCATAGACAAGGAGGCTTTAATATCACCGTTTTTTGGTTTTAACAAAATAGTGAAAGGCCCCATCACTTTGCTCATTGAAATGTAACATTTCAAATTTAATAAATAAATAAATAGAGTCATCACATCATTTAAAATGAACATTACTGAGATGGTTTCCCCAGATGTACCCCAACCACTTTTGGCCCAATGTGGAAAATCTGTAATCTGATTACCTCAAATGTAAGTCCTGTGGTTTTAATTTCTTTCCATCTCGGTTTTCTTGTTGAAGAGTTATTCAGCTGAGAACCTGAAGCTTCAGACTACACTGAAATGATTAAAAAACATTTATGTAATAAATACATTTGCAAGACATTTTTGAAGAACTTGAGCTCCGTCTGAACTTTGCATGATCACCACAAGAAAATAAATCCTTTTCCAAGACCCTTAAACTTATTGCTGGTTTCTTTTATAAAACACTCAAATCTTTGCTGGAGTCATTTAATCACAAGTGCATGAAATAAATTCTGCCTAAAACCCTTAAATTAACATTTAACGACCATGATTAGTTCATTAACTGTGGCAACACCAAGTTTGTAAAGTAGAAATATTCTTATTCACATGGACCAAATATGGCAATCTGAGAATAAATGTGGTGAAATGGATTTAAGAGACTCATTCGGGGTGCCTTCATGTCTGCAGGAGGCTGGGTAATCCTCAGGGTTGGTGTTTAGCTGCCCTTTACCCTCCGAGGGTTTTTATCATCAGATAAGAAACAAAACTGAAGGATCACCAGGTTGAAAGCTCCCAACTAATGAGACGGAAATGATGTAATCAGATTCATCTGGTGTTCATTTGATGGAGTGGTTCTAGTCCTCCGAGGGGCTCGGGGGCTGGAGTTTAAACTCTGATGGGAGAGAAAATGCTGATGCACTGATTTGTTGCAGAATGTAAAAAATTTTTTTAAACAGGATTTCAATAATGAAGAGTTTTGAAGTTGTTGTGCTCATCACTTCATGGAAGTCTCCATGTGGCATTACATATTTCTGTCTGGCCTTGCTGGCTTGGTAAAAATACATCTGAAGTGAGATATCAAGCTTTATTGAAGTAAGACATTTAAACGGTGCAAATCTGTTTTAACTCATTTACTGCCATTGACGACTAGAGTCATTTTAAATCCAACCGCTCCCTGCCATTGTGTTTTTTAACGGGACGGGCATGAGAGTAAACATCACGGCTCTACAGCTGATCTTCACCCGTGTGTGTCACACGTCACATGATCAGGAAGCAGAAAATCCATGAATTAGGAGATGGCGTTGGGACGCTGCTTCGACAACGGATTGTGAAAGAATGGAAAAAGCTAGAAACACGCTGATTCTTCCTGATGTAAGAATTGAGTCTACTCTTTCTTTTTGTAGTTTTGGTGTTTAAATGATCATAGAGCAAAATGTTCTGACTCTTCAAAAAACAGTAAAATGGCTCTAAGCTGTTGGCAGTCAGGGGCTTTCTGATCAGGAAACGGCTGGCAGTGAATGAGTTAATATGGAAGAAACAGCTGCTTCAGTTATAATCCTTTTCTAAGAATAAATGAAAGTGGTTTCTTATCCACACGATAAAGTGCTTTTCCTCTAGCATCACTTTGGGGATGATGTGTTTTGTCCGTTTTACGAAAGAAAAAAAATCATGTTTATTCTTGTCAACCCAACTTTACAGACCAAATAAACAAACTTCTGATCTAGGTTTCATATTGATCCATTACTAGAATTCCCCATAAAACGACAGAATCAATGTTTGTTTAGGGCATTGTCCCAGCACTCATTGTTGGAAACCTTCTTAGTCCTGTTTCAGGTCACAGTCAGATGGGAGGAACTGTGGGAGAAAACCCACACTCGAACGGGAGGGACAAACCTTGAAAGGCCCAGATTCAAAGCTTATATGGTCTTACTGAGAGGTCACAATGGTAACCATGACATTGTAATGCAGCCAATTGAGTTATGTTAAAATATAATTAGTCTGGACAAGACTTTGCATGTACCAAGCCCTTTGGCCCTTCTGTGACTTAGTTTATCCTTTAGCTCTTAGGCTCCTCCTCCTGTGTTTATTTTTGTTTACCTAATGGCCTTTTAGTTATTCTACAAAACCAGACAGTCTGTAAATAAAACTAAAATGAATGATAACTAATAACTAATAACCAATGATAACTAATCAACCAAGACCAAGTGGGGGTGAAATTATGCCCCCGGAGGAGTAGCTCAAGTATCTTTGTGTCGCTAACAGGTTGGGTGGAGTGATGGGCGTACCAGTGAATCAGGATTTCATTTGCATCAATGTTCTGTAATCAAAACAACACTCTCATTTTTCTTCTCAATCTTTGCTCCAGATCTCACCTTTGGTTATGGGATTTAGGCTGTGACTATAGAAAAGTGCTGCTGCTCATCCTCATCACACGGAGCAAGCTGAGGTGGTTTGGACATCTGATTAGCCTCCCTTCTGTTCAGCGTACTCTGGAGGGGTTCTGGACACATCCCACAGAGAGGACGGACCCAGAGCTTACTGGAGTGATCGAAGACCCCCATTTGGCCTGGGTTCTCCTGGGATCACCCAGGAGAACCTGGAATGTGTCAATGTGGGAGAAGGATGTCTGAGGTTCCTTCCTGGATGACCATCTCTCTGACCTGACCTCCAGAAGGTTGAAGATATGACCTCACTATAAATTGAATTCCAGTTTGTATTTAAAGTGATCTAAAAATACATATCCCCTCTGTGCTGACTTGCTGTAAACAAACAGGATGTTGCTCTTTTTATAAGAAAAATTAGATGCTGTGGATGTTTTTGTCCGTCCTGGTCCATTTACGAATAAATAACTGAAGAAATTTAAGTCAAAGAAATCTTTAAGAAACTGCTCCTCATCTTTTTGGTAGTATTTCGGTACATGTAACACCCAAATGACGTCTGTCACAAGGGTAAAACCACTTGTTCTGCCAAGAAGGATTTCCTCTCCTCTCCTCTCCTCTCCTCTCCTCTCCTCTCCTCTCCTCTCCTCAATTTCTTCTCTTTTTTATCCTCCATCTTCCTTCCGCTTTCGATCTTTCCTGATATCACTTCCCAGAGTGTACTCAGTGAAAATTAAAGGCACACTCATTGGCTATTGTCCAGGTTCTGATTCAGCCCCTGAAACAGTTGATGGATGAGATGAAAGCCGAAGATTCCTGGCGTCTAGCACTTCCAGAATTTCCCCATCATGTTAATAAAAATGTGCTCCTGGGTAACTAGAAGGAAAAGGAAGTGAAGGCGTTAGGCCCGAACCTTTGCTTTAAGAGTTTGTCAAACATAAAAAAAGTAGGTGCTAAATGTCATTAGTGAAAATATTAAAACAGGCATTTTGGTCAGAACGAACTTTGTAGTAGGGGGAGGATGAAAAGTACTAAATCTTTGAGGGTAATATGAATCCAGGGTTATATGAATGTGCTTCGTTCCCTGGGCCGTGTAGGGAGCAGAGCAGATGCAGATGACTTGTTTCAGGAAACCACATGCCCAAAAGGGATCCCTCTCTGCTGTACATTTAGTATACAAACTACAAAGGCGGGCTGTGGTGAACACACCCTTGTGAAAAGGGCTAAAATAGTGTCAGCAGGATGTCTACCAGACTGCAGGCAGAGAGAGGAGAGAGCAAAGCACAAACCTGCACTAGGGTGATGGGTCAAAGGAGAAAATAACATCAAGTGTCTCACTCACGTGTTCAGAGACGACGTCAGTGATGTTTGGTGTGACTTCTACCTAACACATTCCAAAATCCTCTAGACGTTCAGCTGAAATGAGATATTGTCAGACAAAGATGGAAGAACACGTCACGAAGACAAACGGATGATTTCAGTTGTTTTTGGACATTGGCAGGATGTCACTTATTGGTGGGAAAACTTTTACCATGGTTGCAAATACCTTTCAGCATTCTCAGCAACACTGAAGCTAAACGGCTCACTTCACAATTATGAAGCATGGTAAATATCAATGAACGGATCATAAGCAATTAAATAAATCATCGGATTTTGAGATTTTTAACCTCGTACTTTTCTGACATTTTTGGTTTTATTGCCTTGCCAAACAAGCAGATTTACTCTCCTCAGGCAGAGCCCTAGATACTACTCCTGATGGGAAGCTGAATTTATTGAATTTATGGCACAACAGGCTGAACCGAAAGGCAAAGCTCTCGATTCACCAGTTGATCTACGTTCCTACCCTCATCTATGGTCATGAGCTTTAGGTAGTGACTGAAAGAATAAGATCACAGATGCAAGTGGCTGAAATGAGCTTTCTCCACAGGGCGTCTGGGCTCTCCCTTAGAGATAGGGTGAGAAGCTCTGCCTTCTGGGCTCGGAGTAGATCCACTGCTCCTCTGCATCAAGAGGAGCCGGTTGAGGTGGCTCTGGCATCTGATTAGGATGCCTCCTGAACGCCTCCCTGGTGAGGTTTTCCGGGCATGTTCAACCGGGAGGAGACCTAAAGGAAGACCTAAAAGAAGACCCAGGAATATTTCTCTTGGCGTTTGGACATTTAAGTTGGGATTGTGTGGGCAGCATCACTTGTCTGGATCTGATTCTGGAAACAGGACTGATATGGATTGCGAACTTGTACTCAGGATTTCTTATTGTATTTTAAATGGTTATATATCTGTTTTATTGTTGTGCTTGTTATTGGTGTACAGCGCTTTGTTTGTCCGTTTTGGGCATGTGAAAGCGCTTTATAAATAAAGTTGATTTGATTTGATTCTCTCTACTGGCCAGGGAACACCTTTGGATTCCCCCAGAAAAACTGGCTCAAGTAGCTGGGGAGAGGGAAGTCTGGATCTCTCTGCTTAGACTGCTGTTCCCATGACCCGACTGTTGATAAGTGGATAAAAATGGATGGATGGATGGATGGATGGATGGACTGTATTTGGCTTGAGTAAGAGAATAGACCGGAAAAGTGTCGGGATAAGAAGAACAAAAGACAAAAGAGGGAGAGAAATCGTGTTTCACTTCGCTTGACTAATGTTACAGTTTAGTTTAACAGCAAAATTCTTCCTCCTTTCCTCGTGCTAATGGGTGTGGTGAGGGTAAACACAACCCCTTCAGACTCCTCAGAGTTATCAGCTGGCATCATCCACAGTAATAACTGCAGGTGCCTCTTTGTTTTTGGAAAGTGAAGCCATCGTTTTAGGATGTGGGGCTGAAAGTCCTGCTTGCCTCACCTGCACACAATCACTGTTTTTTTAAGAATTTAATGATTTCCTGGACCAACCCGATCTACAGTCTTATTAGGCTTCCTGAAACTCGAAAATGGAGGAAAGCGATGATAACTTTATTTCTCAATCACACAGACTGTGCTGCCACTACGGGTTCCTACACAGTTTCAACGTTTAGAAGAAAGCTATCGGAGTTTTGACTTCTGAGGTGAGTAGAGCAGCAATAACAAAAATCAATAAAATATTTATTTGGAAGCCATAAATAATAGTAGGACATTTTAATGGTGACTTTCTCAGGAAAGAAGATCGTTATTTGTTAACTTTAGCAGCTGCCTCAGCTTGCCCGTCTTATTCTGAAGAGTTTTAACTCTCCACATGGTTTTGTGTTAAGTTGTGTGTGAATGGGTTTGTGTTTGTTGAACTGTTCATGAGGTATGAATTAGACAGTGTAGTCTCGAATTATCGACTCATTTTCTGCCCAAGAGAAACAAAGTCCAGTCATTTTTTCCCTTTGAAAATTTTGTTTTCTCCGAGGGATTGGTTGTAAAAACTCATGTCCAACAGCCTCAGGGGTCATTTTACGCTGATCAGAAACCTGCTCATTTGGAACAGATGACATCTTCAAAATGTAAGCTATTTGTTTTATTTTTGTTACGTTTCTTCTGTGTTTTCTATCTGATTTCATTTTTTGTGATTCTTCATCATACAGAGAACAAATAGAGCTTGTTTAACTTTGTTGACATGTTTCGGTGTCCACTGCCACCTTCGTCAGAGCAACCGCCAGTGTTGGTGGCATCATTTCCGCTTATCTGCGGGCAGCAGAGGACGCGCCTTCTCCGTTGATGACCATGTCCCATGATTGGTCCAGTGTGTTTGCTCCTTCGTCCCTGTTCAAAAATCAGCCATGACAGACCACTGGGACAGAACACGGATCATTAACACAGAGCAACAGAAATTCAAACGATGGATAGAAGAAGTGATTGAGATAAGGAGACGTGGACCCATGGCCATGGTCAGGGACGGCAGAGTATACACGCTGGCCCACCTATGGGACATGGTCGTCAATGGAGAAGGTGCGGGCAGTGGAGAGTGATGTCGTCCTCTGCTGCCTGCAGATGAACGTACCACCAACATCGGCGATAGCTCTGACGAAGGCGGCAGAAGACGCCAAAACATGTCAGCAAAGATAAAAACAAGCTCCTCTTACTCTGTGTTAGACAAAATCAGCAGTTTATTATATTTCAATGTATCAGTGAACTTCTGAAAGAAAAATACCTCTCATGTTCACTAATATCAGAAACAGTCCTGATCCTCCCACACAGCTCGGCCTCTCTTACCTCAACTATCATCATCTTTGTGCTAGATAATTACATTCCTGTAATACTACACCACACATCAACAGCTATTTCAGACGCCGACCTGAATGGATGGGATTAAACATGTGGCGCTACAATGACAGCGATGGTGATGTTTCCATCCCAGTATTTGTCCAGGGGCTTGACGCTGTATGTTGGTCCCTCCGGAGACTCAAATAAGTGAAAACAAACTGCAAAATAAGGATCTCTGCTTTGGGAAAGTAGAGCTGTAAAAGTTGATCCTCCGGGGCAGCGTAGTGGGAGTAAATGCACAAACCATGCCTCATGGACTGAGTCTCACTGAAGCTGATCTGTGGTCAGTCTGTTGGCCACTAGAATAGGAACCATGAGGTATGAAGTTGATCTGATTCACAGCATTAGGACCAAGCTGGTCCAATGTGCACATAGTTATTATTATTATCATCCCACTTTCATAAAATGTCTGACCTGTGGAGAAACATTAACAACCCAATGTAAAGGCTTTAGTCAGTGGAGTGGCTTTAATGTACCAATAACTGTATAAATCTCTGACTATTTCACAGCATGCAGTTTTTCTCCTCTTTTCAATTTCCTCCATAGACCCACGCTCTCGTTTTTGCATCTGAGGAATGAATATTTCCTCGGGATGTAATCTAAAGGAATCCTTCCCATCTGACATGGGATATTTCTTGTATCTCTGAACTTATCCATTCCTGGAAGCATCAATGAGATGAAGTATGGCTGGTGCATAAAAACGAACGTCTCCTTAAGCAAAACGGTGCACACAGATGGACTTCTAGTTCAATCTAAAAGTGATGTTTTCAGTGATTCTACATAGTTTGGGGTTCAGAGTTAATCTTTAAGGGTCTTTGTCAGACTCCTTCCAGGAGAGATAAGGTCACCAGTGCAGGCAGGTAGTAGCTTAAGTTAGGCAGCTTTAACAAAACAACTAATCCATCAGACCTCTTTAACTAAAAAGCAACAGCAGACCAAACATTTCTGCCCAAGGTTGGGTTGTGGAGGTAATGTGTCCTGAAGGGAAATCCAGATTTCTCTCTCTCTCCTGGTGACCCTCTCCAGTTCCTTCCTAAGGGACAGTAGTTCCCAAAAATTCCAGCTTCAGACCCACAAAATAACAATTCTGAAGTTATGTGACCTCAGATGTCTCTGATTTGACACACCAAACATGCTTAATAAACTGAATAATTTAGGGTGTGAAGAAAACCACTTCATGGTCACTCATGTCCATTATTTACTATTTAATTTAGTTTTTTAACAGTTATGCAAGAAATGTAAATTCAGCCCTTGTTTTTCAATTCTATTTCTATTTCTGGAAATCATCTCAAGAACCTCTGTGGACTCCTGACCCCGATTTTAGAAACCGCTGTCTTAGAAGATCCTAAGACATTCCAAGATCTGGGTCACCTCCAATGCCATCAAGCTCAAGAGGTCCAGGAAGCATCTTGTCAGATGTTCAAATCACCTCAGACAACTCATTTTAATACAGAAGGTCAGCAGTTAGTGAGTGCAATAATGGAGCCCTTCACTTTATCTATAAGACTGACCCCATCCGTCCTGTAAAGAAACTTATTCCAACTCCTTGTTTCCAGGATCACATTTTTTAGTTCATGATCTTAAACTCCTGATGATATTCTCTCTCTCGCTGTAACTAATCTTAATTCCTCTCTTTTTCAGAACACATCTCCACCTCTAGTTTTTCCTCTACCTGCACTCTGCTCTCACTGCAGATTACTGTCATCTGCAGACATCATAGTCCATGGAGACCCCTGTCTAACATCTTCTGTCAGTCTGTCCATCACCAAAGCAAACAGGAAGAGGCTTAGAGCGAATCCTTGATGCACTCCCACCTCCACCTTGAGCTCCTCTGTCCTTCCTGCAGCACACGCCACTGCTGTCTGCTCTCATACATCTTCTCCACCACTCTGGCAATCTTCTCTGCACCTCCAGGCCTCCTCATGCAATGCCACAGCTCTTTCCTTTGCACTATATCATATACTTTCTCTAAATCTACAGCTACAATGCACATTCTCAAACATTTTATTTCATTCACACAGGTAATATGCAGATACGTGTTTAGCAGAGACTGAATATCTTGGATCCATGAGACAGAGAAGAAAATCTGCTTTGTGACTCACATTCTCCTGGGACGAAAGCTTGAAATCATTCAGAGAAAATTATTTACTCATGCAGCCTAGACAAAAAACAAAACAAAACTTCAAATTACTTACTTCTAATTTCCTTCCTTCCGCTCAAAGACCGCATTATGCGCCAAATATGTTTGCAGTTTTGTCAAACATTTGATTAGGTCTCATAATTACAGCTGGGACTACACTTTAATGCACTGTTGAGACGTTTAGTGGTTTTCCATATTATAAAACTCATCTGTTTTGAGTTCTTTGAGCTAGAATAACACATCAACATGAATAACCCACATGTTTTCTACATTTCTCTGCACAAAATGACTGACAGAATATATAATTATGACCGTTATAAATGGAAAACTCTTTAAATTGTGATGTTTCTTATTTCCAAACAAATAATCCTTCAATAGACTGGACATCCTACTGGAAACGTGGTGTGAAGAATTGTTTTGTGCTTTCTGGTGTGCACACAACTCTTTTAATCCTCAACGGTGGCAAAAATGTCACCTCTGCGTGCACGTTGGCGTTATCGTAAACTGTCTACAGTGAACAGAACATTTACTGCTCTAATGAAGACCAAAATGCAGGTGACTGTGCATGTTTTAGGATATCCACGGCTGTCATAATCTTTGCCTGGTGCCATTCACCCTGCTGGAGTAAATCCATAATGAGATTACGGAGTCAGAAAATCTGACTTCAATCATTTCTTTGTTACGTTTTAATCCCAATCAGTCTCTGAAGTGTTTGATAAACCCGAATCAGTAAAATAAACCCTCAATTTGAACCACTAATAAAGATTTCCAGATAAATTAGTTTATTTATTAGTGTTTCGTGACATATTTAAGCTGGATGCTCCTGCACGCCTGTCGACCTGTGAACTCGCTGGCTCCTCTTGGCCTCAGATGACCCACTTATACAGTGGTGTTGCCAGCAGGACTGGAGCCAGCCTATTCTACAAACCCTGACAGACACAAAATAGGCTCCTTGAACCAGAACACTAATCTATATCCAATTTGACAAAGGAGCAGATGGGAAATGGATCTTACTGTACGTGAATGTGTGGGCTGAAAGATCAGTCATCCAAACTATTGGACATCACATAAAGCTTTCAGCTTAAGTGTCTCTCATTGGTCTATAATGAATTAAAAGGGCAAATCATTACTAAAAACTTTGTTTTATCAAAAAAATATTAATTGTATTCATTGCCACTTGCCTTTATTTATTTTCACTGAAAATGTGTGGTGTGACGGTAATATGCATGGCAAATTTTTCATTTTTTCTCATGCAAAGCTCTTGGTGAGAAAGCACACATGGTTTAAATGAACGTGTGGGTTCTCATGTGAGTGCAAAGCTGTGTGACCCCGTATTAAACCTGTCTGTTTGGTTCTGTATGAAACAGATGGTAAAGGAGCTCACTCAGTAAGAAATCTGAAAACAGTGCATCCTTCAGCAGAGAAAACTAAAAATCTGCTTTAAAGAATAGCACTGTGTCCTTTATCATTCCGTTTATTTTGTCGCTGATTCTCCTGCAGCTGAGGGTGATTAAGTCCAGTTCTTCTGTGAGGCTAAGAGAGCTTTAGGGAAACTTGTGTGACCAGGGCAGGAGTGCAAACATCAGGACTGTGTGGAATTGGATTAATAACACAGAACATCATTATCTTAGCACAGAATAGTGGTGCCTTGAATTCATTTGTTTCTTCAGGGTCTCCGTAAAGCAGGAACAGGTAATACTCTCGTTGTGTAAACAGCAATGAAAAGTTTCTGGACAACAAAAATCACAAATTTTGGCTCACCTCAGTGTTCAGATATGCCAAGGTACCAACACCTCTGAAGATGCCTTTCCTTTTTTCCCTTTTTGATTTGGCTTGTTGTCATTCCACTGAGAACCAGAAAACCTGGGAGGCATTTCCATTTTGGACAACTCTACTGACAGCTGCTGCACGACCTGGGCCGAGTCCAGGTCCCTATCTCGCCGTCTGTGAAAGCTCCTCCAAAGCCCTAACAGCAGTTCAGATGTTGAGAATAGTTTTCACTCAGCTCTTGCCCAATGTAAACTCGTGCTGCACTGTCCTAAAAAGTTCATTTACAGAACAGCCTCCCACTTCAGCTGTGTCTGCTCAATGTGCCTGTGTGCTTTTCTGCGTTGCAGGTCCAAGGACGTCTGCTGTCTAAAGTCCAAATGTGCATTTCAAGAACTAATCAGCTCTTCTAATATTTCAGCTAAGACGATACCTCTGCTGCTGCCTCAGAGATCCATCGCTTATTCTGTCTAAACCCCGTCCTGGTTCTCCGTGATCAAACACACATTATTTAAAGGGTTGAATTACTCCGGGTCTGCAGCTGTGCACTATTGTGGAATTCACACAGCTGGAGGTGGTGCTTGATTTAATCTAAGTGTCTTATTTTCAGGTTGAAGGAATGGCTCACATAAATATGTTTTGGAAAGAATTACATTTCATCAAGTTCAACAGAGACTTCCTCACTTGTGGTATAGACCAGGTGTGTTAACTTACAAACACAGAGCAGTGAATCCCAGTGATGGAACGATGGTGGCAGAGGAGTTAAGTGATCCTAAATGGTAAAAGGCCTGTGTTTGTTTAGCGCCTTCTTAGGGTTTTACAACCCCCCAAGGTGCTTCACAACACAATCAGTCATTCACCCATTCACACGTTGTGGCCATGATGTAGCCACAGCTGTCCTGGAGCGCACTGACAGAGGTTGGGCCTGCTGAACACTGGCGCCACCGGTCCCTCTGACCACCACCAGCAGGAAAAGCTGATAAAGTGTCTTGCCGAAAGGCACAACAGCAGTACTCTCTGGTCAAAGCCTGGATCGAACCTCCAATCTTCCGATTACTGGACAACCCGCTCTACCTCCTGAGCTACTGCTGTCCCTCATCTCATAACCGGAGGGTTGCAGGATCGAGTCTCGCTCAATCATTTGTAGTTGTGTCCTTGGGCAAGACACTTGATCGTCCTTGCCTGCTGGTGGGGGTTGGAGGCACCAGTGCTCCTCAGCCTCACCTCTGTCAGTGCGCCCCAGGGCAGCTGTGGCTACAATTGTCACTACCAGTGTGTGTGTGTGTGTGTGTGTGTGTGTGTGTGTGTGTGTGTGTGTGTGTGTGTGTGTGTGTGTGTGTGTGAAGCACGCTGGGGGGTTGTAGAAGCCAACAAGGTGCTGTAAGAATAAGGCCTCGTTCTGTGTCAGAGTCGGTTTGTTGTTTCATCATCCTTGTTGTGCTTTAGGGCTCTTGTGTATTCTCTTTACACCAATTCCTTGGATGTATGGACCTTTTATTGTTAAGATCTGATTCTTATTGAGTTCAGATGTTTGTTTTTAAATCACTGGCGATGCCAACATCATTTGTATCATTTAAACGGAACTGTCATTCCAAAACACCCTACTTCTGCTGGAGAGTTTGGGTCCCTCAAATCTCCTCAACTTCCCATTCAACTCTTCAAGATCGATAAAGGGATATCTTTGCCTTTTATTAGCAGAAATTCAATTACAGAATTGAATCAGTTCTGTTTTTATGTGTAACTGATTTTAAGCAAACACAACTGGAGAGAGAAATGTCCAAGAATAGACTGGTAGCCCAGATGTACAGGGATGAGGACAAGGCTTAATAAGGAAGTATATAAACAGACTTTAGCTTCTTCTTGTGGTAAAGAAGGAGCTCAGCCAGAAGGCAAAGTTCTTAATCTAATGGTCCATCTCATTCCAACCCTCAACTTTGGTAACAAGGACTGAATTATGACCAAAAGAACAAAGTCCCTAGTACAAGCGGCTCCAATGAGCTTTGTTTGTAGGGTGGCTGAACACAGCTTTAGAGATGAAATCAGGAGTTCTACCTTCTAGGGTCCGTAGAGTTTCTGCACTGCATTGGAATGAGGTGGTTAGGGCACCTATTGGATGTCTCCTTGTTTCTACCCTCTGTGGGTTTTCTGGACATATTCTACTATAAGGAGACCTTGTGCAGAGACAGAACTTGATGAAGATATTAAATACCCTTTCTGGCCTTGAAATGCCTTGGGACTTCTTACAGGAAGTATGGAGATAAAAAAGATTTCTGGTCTTCCCTCCCAGATCTCCACAACTAAAACTTTGGTTAAGTGGTGGACACTGTATGTATGTGTAATGTCCAGAAAGTTAGGCACAGATTTAGAGTGGCTAAATATGCAGTAGTTATGCTGTAAAGTGTAACGCTACATAATCATGTTTTTGGTCCAGTCTGGATGGTGATTCTACACGTTTAAAACAGATGATGTAACATTAAACATGACCCCCAAAGCAGGGTAGAAGCATTTAAACCATGCTGTCTATGGCCCTCGTTCCGTTGAACCATGAACACAAAGAAAAACATAAAATAATACAGCAACTACTGATTTGCATTGGCTGAGAAGAAACACATCCATAACCAGTGGCAGAAAAACTCTCGGTAAGATCCAAGAATAGTTTCTGACTTTCCACAGAAAAGTTTCCGATGTGAAAATACCAGAAGCATTTAGCATCAACTGTGTTTGTATTATTTCTCCATTTATGCTCATTAAAATTTGTTTTTAATTATTGTAATGAGTCATCATTTAGCTGCCCAGGGAGTGCAGGTGAAAATTAGCATTTATGCTACGACCTGGCGCCCAGCACCTGTCCTTCCTTGTCTTGGTCAATGTCTTGTTGTTGTTACTTAATTGGTTTATTGGCCACAAAGTGGCAAACCAAAGGTCTGCATTGCAGGCTTATTTCAGTTTTAAGGTGTTGCCATAGTAAGAACATTGCATGATACCCTCATAACGCCAGTCTTGTGGTAAAAGACCCAAATAGTTCACAAATAAAGCCACATGGACCCACCGCTGCTGATCCCAAAACAGAACGAGCTTTCTTCAGACGGATCAGTTTGTTACAAAACTATTTATTGTTTCAACTTTTGATTTTGATATCCGTTCACTTGGGGGTTTCCCACATGGTGTTTTTATTATTGTGCGGTGTGCAAAAGTGATGGACTGAAGCATTTAGTGTAGTTTTGTTGTTTGTATGAAACAAATAGTGACTTTCAAAGTCACTACACTGAGGAATTGTTTGTAAAAATACTTGCATTCACCAGGCTACTGAGGTCTACAGGATGGAGGCTGGGTGAGACAGAGTAACGTATGTTTTTTCTTTGAGTGTGTGTGTGTGTGTGTGTGTGTGTGTGTGTGTGTGTGTGTGTGTGTGTGTGTGTGTGTGTGTGTGTGTGTGTGTGTGTTTCTCATCTCAGACCAGTCTCTGAGACTTCATTCAAGCTCTCTACTCCCTATCAGTCCTTTCTGATCTGCAGGGGGAAGTGAAGTTTACGATAGTGGCTCTGAATGATACAGCCTGCGCACAACTCAGGAAGGGCTGACGCTGATGACCTCAATGGCCGCTGTCCATTGAGAACACACACACACACACACACACACACACACACACACGCACACACACACACACACACACACACACACACACACACACACACACACACACACACACACACACACACACACACACACACACACACACACACACACACACACACACACACACACACACACAGCTGTAGTGAATGTCACACTAAGAAACATGTAATCATCTGATTTTTTTTCTTCCTGCTGAAAGTTTTAATCTCTCCAGCTGGTGGAAAAATGTTCCAAGTGCTGTGAGCATTTCTGCTTGCAGTTTGCAGGAACTTTTATAAACACAGTCTGGTGAAATAAAGGATTTGGGGTAAAAGGATGGCTAGAGGTCTTTTCCATTGGAGGGGGGAAGCTTTTTAAAGGATTGTCTTGTGTGTGTAAGAAAAAAAAAACATCATGTAGTGTAACAGCTATAAAGTTACAATGTCAACATAGTAAATTACTACTTAAAGTTGGAGTTGCACATAAAAACACCACTCAAGCACTATTTCATCCAAGTGTTTTAATGTTACTGTGATCCCTGTACTGTGTTTTGCTGTGAACTCTAGGGATTGGGACTAGCTGTGAATGACACGTTGAAAGTAAGAGGTTTTATTTGTTTGCTTTCTGTGTTGACGTCTTGTTTTACCTTCACGAGTCCAAAGAATACGAGAGCTATAGAATAGAAATGGCCCAGCTTTTCTGTCACCTCTAAGATGTTACTGTTTGAGACACTCAAGCTCCAGCTGGGGTCACTGGAGGAGGCCCAGATCAGTTTAATATGTAGTTGTGGGTTTGCATTTAATACAAAAATACAAAATCATTCATGAAAGTGTGTTAACTGTATAGCGAAAACAGTTTGCAGTGTTACAGAATTCCAAACGATCATCATGTTTTTCATGTACGTCACACTTAAACTGGCAGAGTTTAGTTTCCTGGTGCTAGGGGGCAGTACGAACATTTCGGGGTAGTTTTACACCGTATCACTGTGACTGTCGCTAGTTTAAGAAACATTACAGTAACTGTTGTTACCCGTGGAGCAGAAAGCATATGACTCCGACATGACTCCTCAGACTTTGACGGACCTTCGATTCCATCGCGAGAATGCTGATTGTAGTTTTCTGGTCCTGTACTTTCTGGATCTGCTCGAGGTCCTGCTCCTGCCAATTACATCATTGTACTACGGCAACACAGCTCAGCCAAAATATATTGTATCTCTTTTTGGATTTTGTTTTTTCACATGTGTTTTGGAAAGGGTTTAGCAGTTTTATTATTAAATTCATGTTTCTTAGTCCCTAAATTTTTTAAAACACGGTAACGTTAACTTCCGGTAGTCGTACATCCATCCAATCATCTAGTGTGACATCATCGACCGGCGCAGGACCCCGAGCTGACCAGAAGGAAACATGATGTCTAATATCGCGACCCCGAAAGTTGCTACATTGCATGGGTAAATGGTGCAAAGCCGCCAATATTTTTCAACAACTTGGCATCGTTATATTAATTTTCAACAAAATTTCGTAGGAAATTTCCAGAGATTAACGGTGAAACTATATTGTTTCTTCAAATGTCTCAGATTTGTCAACAAATAACCTGAGGATCTACAAAAGATGGTAGTTTTCTAAAGAAAACATGACATTTAGGTTGACTGGTCTGTCCAAATTGTCCCTAGGTGTGAGTGTGTGTGTGCATGATTGTTTGTCCTGTGTCTCTGTGTTGCCCTGCGATGGACTGGCTCTCTATCCAGGGTGTACCCCACCTGATTTCCCGTTGACCACTGGAGATAGGCACCAGCCCCCCCGCGACCCTGCGTGGACAAGCGGGTTCAGAAAATGGATGGATGGATGGATGGATTTGATGAAGCTATCTAAACCAATGAGCCCTATGTGAGAAAGCGACATGGAAAACCCTTGATGGCATCAACTGGTAGTGGGTCTCTGCCATCACTGTGGAGAAATTTTGTTCCACCCTTCTTTGCAGAATTGTTTCAATTCATCCTCATTGCAGAGTTTTCCATCACGGAAATCCTGGTTGGAGACGGTCCCCTTCAAGACCGCCTGATAGAGAGCAGATTTCATGGTTCCATCAATACAGGAAGTCTTCTAAGTCTTGCAGCAAAGCAGGCCCACACCATCACACTACCACCACCATGTTTGATTGTTGTTACGTTTTATTCTGAAATGCAGAGTTAGATTTACACCAGAAGTAGCAGGACACACAAATTTTAGGAAGTTCAACTTTGATCTCATCAGTCAATAGAAACATTTCCCCTACTCTTTTGGGGATCATCCTGAAGTTTTCATTTTTGGCAAAAATGAAACTGTGTTTATTTTCATTAGCAGATGTTTTTGAGATCTCCAGTTAATACCTACAGTGGTTACAGAAAGTATTCATACCCCCGTCAGTTTTTCACTCTTTCTTATATTGCATCCATATATATAGACAGGTGTGTGGCTTTCCTAATTAAATCCGGCTAGTATAATCAAACATGGCTGGACTCCAATGAAGGTGTAAGACCATCTGAAGGATAATCAGAGGAAGTGGAAAGCACCTGAGTTAAATATGTGTGTCTCAACAAAGGGTCTGAATACTTAGGACCATGTGTTGTTTCAGTTTTCTTTTTAATTACTGCAGAAATTTCTACAATTCTGTGTTTTCTGTGAATGTGAGGTGCTGTGTGTACAATAATGAATTTTTTTAATTGATTTTAGTAAATTTCTGCAATATAACAAAAAGTGAAAACTAACGGGGGTCTGAATACTTTCCATATGTATCTACCCTGTTCCCACTTCACCCCTTTGTATTGCTGAATCACAAACCCTGATCTAAACTCTAGGAAACCTGCAGCTCCATCTACTTAATGTTGTCAGACAGGTTCTGTTGAGGCCATTTCTTTATTCTCCGGGTCTGGCAGTAATCAGGCCTGGGTGTGGCTGTTGAAATGGACCTCAGATTTTCAAATAATGCAGTTAATCACAGTATGCACAGATTTACCAAGATGATGATTACTTTTTCTCAGGTTGGTCTGCATAGCTTTTTCCCTTAAAATTAAGAAAACAAATTAGCTTAACATTTTTTCATTCCTCTTAAAAACATTTTAACATAGTATAGCTAAAAATATATTGTGGAGATAAAAAATAAAAAAATAAAAAATAATTGGATCTATTGCATTTGTCTAAAAACCTCAGCCAATAACACGTTTCAAAGCAACTATTGGACCATCCAGTTGTCAGTCTCGGCGAACGGCTGCACTTCCACACATCCCTGGGTCCTCCACTCATAACGCACTTGTGTATTTAGCAACAGAACACCACTGGTGTGAGAGGTTTGTGACTCAATGTTATGACAGAAGGAGAAACAAAAGACGTTTGGACCTAGAAAAGGGGGACTGAAGGTTAGCTCTATCTCGTTTCCTCACACAGGTGATTCAAACGCTGAATCTAGTGTGCTGGAGCAGGAAAATCACTAAAACATGCTGAATATCAGTCCTCCAGGCATGGATTTGAATACCCCTGGTTTAATTACATGAGAATAATCAGGGAAGCAGGTGGGTAAGATAACGGGGCATAAGGGTAAGGTAACAGAGCAGGTGAGTCCAATCAACAAGGGGAGAGGAGACACAAGAGGCTGCAGGAGCAGATCCGGATGGATACACAGGACCAGTGAATTAGAGGTCTAATTATTTAATTAAAAAATTAATCAGTGACCTATAATGTAGATTAAGTAGTCTAACTGAATATAGTTTTCTTTATATTCTGGTCTTCTTCACAAACTTCTCCCTTCAGCCTGTTGCTGAAAAACAAGAGTTCAGTGTGTCAGTTTGGACAGAGTGAGCACCTTCATCACATTAGTGGTACAACGGAAGCAGTGTGATCCCGCCCCTAGCTAGGGAGAGAGCTGGCTCATGGACCGTAGCAGAGCCCATCTCAGTTGCCTGTTGGAGTAGCCCACCCCTCTCTGCAGTATGCATGTTCGCCAGGGGATCCGCGACGCGCTCACGTCCCAGCAGCACAGCACTTCACCGGTCAGAGGCCATCTGCTCAGGAGTCAGCGATAACCCAGTTGGATGTGGCAGGCGAAGCGGAGGCGGAAAGCGCGGTGACCGCAGGAACAGACAGTTACTACAGCCTGCCTCTCTCCTCTGAACGTGGACAATCATGCATGTGCTCTTCTGGGGCTTGGGCTTCCTGCTGTTCCCTGATTTCTTGAGTGTTGTCTCGTCCACGGGGAGATTGCTTTGGAGTTCAAGCACAGGTAAAGTGTGCCGCTTTTTTTCTTCCTCCAGTAGGATCTTTTTCTCACCCGGAGGCAGAGAATGAATGAGATCCCAGCTCCGCCAAGCGCACGAGTGGAAGCCTCTCTCTCTCTCTCTCTCTCTCTCTCTCTCTCTCTCTCTCTCTCTCTCTCTCTCTCTCTCTCTCTCTCTCTCTCTCTCTCTCTCTCTCTCTCTCTCTCTCTCTCTCTCTCTCTCTCTCTCTCTCTCTCTCTCTCTCTCTCAACATCGTCTGACACATCTGGACACTTTCACTTATTCACTGTATTATTTCCACAGAGAAAGGGAAATTTGGAGCATATGAGATTGTAACACCAGTGCGGGTGAATGAATCCGGTGACAAGTTTCCAACTACTGCGCACTTCAAAAGGAAAAGGAGAAGTTTGGACGGGGGAACCGGTGGCACCGCGGATCCCTGGGACTCGGCGAATATCCACTATAGGATATCTGTGTTTGGAAAAAACTATCACCTCAACCTCACGCTGGATTCGGGATTTATTGCGCCCATGTACACCGTGACGGTATTTGGAGCGGCCCAAGGAGATAACAGAACGGATTTTGCAGTAAATGCAGAAGGAGGAGAGGAGGAAGATACGGAGTTAAGGCACTGCTTCTATAGAGGACATGTAAACGCACAGGCGCAACACGCCGCGGTCATCAGCTTGTGCTCCGGACTGGTGAGTCTTTACGCACGGTCAGAGGTGACAGTGCGCAGGATGGAATCACACCTGGCTGGGTACTTTATTGTGTTTGCTAGAAGTGTTTTTGAGCTACTGTATTCAATACCGAAAACACACACTTTAATGTTTCTGAAACAAACTATTTTAAACTCAGCGCGTTTCGCTTTTTAAAATATTTGAACCAACAATCTTCGTTTATCCAGAAACGTTCATTTAAAGCAAACAAACATTTTAGACTCGTTTAAATAAAAGCTGCATGTATTAAATGTTTAAATCAGTTATCTTTGATATGAATGGATCCCCCATTCAGTCAAGTTCAAAGCCCTCTCCACTCCTCCCCGTTCTCCCGGCAGTCTGACGTCTTTACGCACGCTCTACAGTCAGAGTATGACTGGCACTGACGTCAGAACGCACCGGTCCAACTCCCAGAGCTGCTGAAACATGCGTTTTCATGCGGATCAGAAAAACCTTTCACCCAACTATATAGTGACATTTCAGAAAAAAATCTTAAATGGCTAATTAAATGGAAATTGTTATTACTATTATGGGTTGTTAGTTTATTAATGTACAGGAAGTGTGATTGAGGTTGATTTAATCATTTAGCTTCTAAGTGCTTATAGAATTTATCTTTCTTTCTCAGTTTGGTATAAACAAATCTGATGAACCTCTGGGTTGATTTCAATGCAACTGACAGAAAGTAAATATTGGATGGCCATCTACGACTGCTCAGTGTTGGGAGTCACCGCTATTCAAGGCGGCTGCCACAGCTAATCAACAATAGCAAACATTAAAGTGGCTTCAACAGATGTAAGATACTGAGCTAAAACTGAACATGTAGGAAGCTGAGAATACCAACTCAGCCAACAGATTGCATGAGGTATCTTGTGTATTGCTTTACTTTCAGGAAAACTATTTCAACTCCATAAAACAAGACGATCTCCCGCGTAAAAGGTGGTGGATGATGGTTCTAAGGAATGTAGAACCTTTTATTAAATTCAAATATGACTAACTCAGGAAGCACCAAGTGTAGAACTGTGTTCTGTAGGTCTGGTGGTTTTCTAGGAGCCGCCGGTCAGATGTGCATGGCTTGGTTCATGCAGCTTATCTTGAACGTCAGACCTTTAAGCTACCCAGCCATGCTAAATGTGCCTTTGGAAATTACATGTAAAATGTTCAGGGCCGTTAGCAACAAAGTTCATTTTCAGTGTTTTTCTGATAGAAATCATGGGTCTGCTTTGACTCTTTTCTTTTTATTCAAGCACAGCTTGTAAATGCATGCAAATTCACTCATTTCATCCCTTCATGAGAACACTTTCTGTCTGAAGATTACATATGTGGACAAAAACAAATGTGCAAACAAGCAGATTTCCACCAGTGTGTACAGTGAGTGCAAACTGGAAGAGAAGATGGCAAGTTTTGTAAAATGTAAAAACAAATAAATTGTTTACTTTGAACCTTTTATTTAACATCCACGGGGACAAAGGAACTATATCTAGCTTTAGGTTCCTCTTACACTCTCAAACGAGCTGTGTGAGAGGCAATAAAAGGTCCTGAATAATTCATGCATTTATCTAAATGTTTGTATTCAATCTGCAGAATTGCACGGAGAATTGTCATATTATCCGTATTAATATTACCACATGGGAGTTAGGTTATTTTGACAAACCGCCGACACTCAACACACTCTGCTACTTCATTCTTAAACGTAACCTGAAACTGTGGTACACATGCAGGAAGCCATATATCAACTCCTCACTGAGACACAGCTGAGCCTCCTGGGTTCAATCTCATCTCAGGAAAAAAAAAACTTTGGCAAAAATATGCTTGGTTGAATGTGGCATAGAAGATTCACATCCAGGTGGATGACAGCATAAAGCACAAAAGCAAACATTTGTGGGTGCAACTGCATCCTAGGAGCATTTGTGAAGGTTGCACTGATGCAGAGTATGGAGATGTTGTCTTTCCTTATGAGGTCCATCCTTATTTCACTGAACAACTTCCAGCAGCTGAGGGTCAGAGAGTTTGTGTTTTATCGACAAGCCTGCCTGCATCCTAGATCTGCTTCTCATTGGCAATGTGTGCTGCATCATAAAAACAAGAACCACACACTGCTGAGCAGCTGAAGTCATCTTCAACTGGTCCCCAGAACTGCTGCGATAAGCATCCTCTCTTCTCACATGATTAGGAATATCACACTGAGGGAGCACATTACTACTTCTCCATCAGTGTGTTTCTGGAATTTCATTCAGGATTTCTTTGCCAATAAAATACGATAAAGATCCTCATGAGCAATTTCCTTTAGTACTTGTGTTTGTCAAATAAAGGTTGAAGCCATTCATGTCAGATTTAATCTATGATCATTGTTGGATAGAAAAAGATGGAATGAAATTAAATGAACCCAAAACAGCAAAATGTTGTGGCTCTTTAAGCACTTGGGGTCTTAAATGCCTCTCCGCTATGATCACACCAAATTTAAGCTTAACTGAATCAGCTACAGCAGCCACC